>NC_051179.1:37811367-37992532 GCF_013339695.2 Rhipicephalus sanguineus | reverse complement strand
TTTGTTAAAGACCCTTAGGGTGAATACAAAGAAACAAGAGCGCGGCGGAAAGCGAGAGCAGAGTTATTTATTCTCCTGCAGATGATCTCGCACGTGCTGAAGAAGTGGGCAGAACTTGATATGAATGTTCACTTTTCTTCGTCATGTAAGTTTGTCCGCTCTGTGCTTACTAAGGAACAACAACAAGAACCTTCGAATGCAGGCTGTAAATTGCTCACAAAACTAAGTTTTTAACCTTTAAACAGAGGTTGCCTACGAGATTCACTCAGCTGCGGTCAGTATATGTCCTGCCAAAAGGGCGCTGCATTATTAACCATCTCATTGTATTCTCTGAGGTTTAATGTGCCAAAACCGCGATTAGATTATGAGGCATGTCGTAGTGGAGGGCTCCGAAAATTTGGACTGCCCGGTGGTCTTTAACGTGCACACGACATCGCACGACACGGCCTCACCCATTCGCCTACATCGAAATTCGACCACCGCGTCCGGCGCGAACCCCTGATATTCGCCAGCAGCCAATCACAATATACCGCTACAACGCCGCTGCTGATTATTAAACATCTTGAACAGCAGGTAATTTTTGAGTTGAACAGTGGGATTCACTTGCCTAGACATTACCCAGTCGTGTAAAACGCAAAAAAGGTAAAATGTGTGCTGCCTTTTAGGCAGGCGACGATTGTTTATCCGCGCAACACAAAAGGCACGTGAATCGTCGAAGCCTTGCACATAACCAGATACCGGCCTGGAAGTGTTAGTGAGGAGCTCTTTACACCTGTACTTACTTAGTTGTTAATTGCTCTCTTAGGATGCTGTGACTCTTGCGCATAGACATTGCGGCTGTCAGAAAGAGGTGTCGCTCCAATAATCATAGTTAGTGTTTGCTGGCCCTGTCCAATTCTTTTGTGTGTCCCTCTTCCTAGGCAAAGCTTCATTTTTTTTACATCTCAACCATGCCTCAAGAAAGAGACACGTCTGTGCGAGTAACATATTGCTGTTTAAGCTATCCCAGATGCGTAGTGCAAGTGCAGTTGCGAAGTCCTCTTAAGCCATAAATCTACTTTTTTCCTAATCAGCGATGTGCTCAATACGTGTCTGTACGCAACAAGCGAAACTACGGAGCTGTTGAGTTTGTTGATGGTTTTGCAGCTGCTGATGATTACCTATGTCTGAGCGCTTTGTATGGGTGGGCCTTGAACACACTGACTCAATGTACAATTCACATGTCTTGACGCCTCGTGCGGTTGTACGCTTCTTCCACGCAACATTACGTGGGGACGTTTTCTGACACTAAACTGACACGCATTCTCAGTTGTTTTATCGCGTCAAATGAAAGGCGAAGCCCAAGCGAGCCTAGAATATGCGGCGTTTTGTTTTGCTAAAAGTGCCCCGTCCACATTAGTAAAACTCGGAAAAACGCATTTTTTTTGACTGAAAATATGGTCAAGCCTTGTCAACTATTTTTTACCAGTGTGCTCATGTCCCTAAAACATTTCAAATCTATGTGGCAGCTGAAATCTATATAGCTCACTATCGTCGGTATCCCCACAAATGAACGAGAGCAATATTCTCCCTAAATTAACACATACCTAGGGCTTCCGTCGGTGCCGTGCTTTCTTGCATGGTCGTAATGGCGATGACTGGACTGTAGAGCGAGTGGGTCCTTCCATGCAAAACACACCATTTTAGACTTTCGGCAGCGTTTTCTTGTTCTTGGCTCCCTTGAAGACCTTCGAAATGTTCAGCTCTACCTCCTTTTAGCTTCGTTTTATAGCGCTCCGTTTCGCGTCACTTCTGCTTCTTCAAGGAATAAATAAGTGTTCGATATCTTCCATTCAGTTGTCTTCTATTTCAGTTATACCGTCTGGGGCGAAGAACATCATACTGTAACGCAACACTCGAAAAGAAACACCAAGAGACAGGGCAGGAGAAGGACAGCCGGTGCCTTACTATTCACATTCGAATTGTGCCCTAAAATAATGTGTCTTTCAGAAAGCACCAGCCCACACAAGCAAAAGCAACTGTGTAGCAAAACACGATAACAAAACAAATAGGTCACAAGTGAAAACAGATTGGATGCGGACACGTTAGTTGTTTAGTCACGATCGGTGGCGCAGCCGGCTGGTTTAACCTTTCGGCCCTCGCATCGTCAACTGACGACACCACAACAAAATTTATCCCGCGGATACGAAACCAACACTGCTAATTCTTGGAGAGTACTTCTGCAATGATCACCACTGCAATCGAAGCCACCATGTTGCATTTAGCGGGGCTGGGAGCCGCAAACGAACGAGAAGCTAGACTGAAGTCATTGGTGACGCTAGGTGGGTAAGTGCTGCTTTTGGTCCGAAGTTGGTTGAGATGTTGTGTACACTAGTTAGTACCAAAAATAAAGAAGCGATTTTCTCATTTCATGACCACTGAGTCCTGATGATCTAATCTGACGTCAGGTCTCTAAATTCTCAGATACTTACACCACTGATTCAATTTCTTTTTGGTCTTCTGAGGTCTTAACATTAGGAAATACGTGCTAAAACAGTCTCCGGCAACAGTCAAAATTCCAGGGTTGGAAAGGTTAATGGATTTGGCCCAGTGTGACTTAAATAGGGCTGGATTTGGCTCAATTTTAATCTAACTACCTTTTTCAGTTCACTTACAATCACGACTTGTCCCATTTTGATTACAATTAGTTAGAGAGTTAAAGACACTTAGACGCGCTTTACCCTCCCGTGAAATGTACCTTGGTTTCGGTTTTTAAATTGGCCCTTTCAGAAAAAAAAACGCTACATATAGACTGCTAAGCGTGAGTGCCCCCAGTAAGTGTAATTGCAATACGTTTTTAAAATCTAGTGTCAAGTTCTATTGTACACTGACGTCACGACACGGCATGAGCTTCAAGTGACGTGCTCGCGCAACATATTCGTGACGTTTACGCCCCCCCCCCCGTGACTCCGGTTAGTGCACGCACGAGCGGCTATCATAACGAGCCAAGCTTCTGCGTGAGTCATCAGAATTAGTGCCGTAGCATGATGTCAAATCAATGTCGATGCCAATAGGTGCGCCAAGGGAAATTTAATTTAATGCCGAAACAAAATATCTGCCCACCATTTGTTCACATCCAAGTGTTCTGAGCCATCTCTCTGCACAACGACATTTTATGGGAAAGTGAGCTCACATTTCATAAATAGTGTGAGTACCCCTTTAAGGAGACTCCTTCTATTACATGACATTCGTACGGAGGTATTTGTGAAGCAGGCCCTTGCGATTCTGTCACTCTGTGGTAGAACTGCTTGCAACGCAGAAGGCCTGAGTTCGTTTCCCATTCGAACCAAGCTGTTTGGGTTAATCATTTGCATATATGTTAATATGTTAATACGTCGATAATTTGCAATTTGTGTACATCTTGCTCATGGACAACGCTCATCTTTCGCTCACAACCAACGACCCATTCATCAACGCCGACTCAGGAATTTCTGGGAAACGATCTCTTTGACGCTATCGCTTTGAAAATGCGGACAGTTCGTACTATGTCGGATAAAGCTGGGCACAGCGAAGCATGGGCCCGTTGCAGCTGGGCAACGTATTCTCTGTATTTCTCTGTATTTGTCTGTAAAGCTGGGTTGGCCATCTATGTTCTCAGTTTTCTTTTTGTTTCTCCCTCTCTTTCTTTTTGCCTCTTGTCTCTATTTATAACATTTTCTTGGTTTCTCTACTCTATATTCGTTTTCTTTAGTTCTCTCCCTATCTTACGTTATCTTTCTTTATCGTTTCTCGCCTCACCCTGCTCTCTATTTCTCGATTGCTTCAGCTTTCGTTCTAGCTTTTTTCTCTCCTGTCTTTCTTTCTTTCTTGATTTTCACTCTTTCTCATTTTTTGTATGCTATGCTGTACTATCCCCATCACTTTCGTTCCTCTTCCTCACACCCCACATCTCACTCCTATTCCTCACTTCCATCCCACCCCGTTGCTACACGACACTATGCAATGGTATGCAATTTTCTGTCTGCGTGCTGAATATCCGCGGTCTTTACATTCTGAGAAAAAAGTCATGAGAAAAGTCATGAGAAAAAAAGTCACAGTTTCGCCGCAAGGGCGAAACAATGAATGCGATAGCAAGGAACTAATGCTATACGAAGTGAGGCGCGCCAATGGATGCTCTCAGTTTGAACAGCCTTCTGTTGCAAAGGCGGCCGAAGCAGCGAAGGAAACTAGCGTGCTTCAAGTGTCGAGCTGTGACAACTTGATAGTTCGCGCTCATCTTCTGTTTGTTCGTTTGGCGGCGTCCCTGAGCTCGAGTGGACATTCGTACGCGCCGTAACATTGAGCGCGGACATCACGGTGAAAGCGTGAAACATTCCTCTACCCCTCTCCACGAGAAAACCGCGCGAGCAGACAGCGGAAGGGCAAGCTTTTCCCATGCGCAAATATAAGAAGAAGCGAGCGAGCTCGCCGAGACGACTTTTAAATGCGCCCGTCGGGCTCCTAGCGCCACCTCGCTGGTAATGAAGAAACGCTTATTATCGCCTGCTGTCTCTGAGTCCGTCCAGCGCTAAATGGTGTGTATATAACGCTCGCCGTTAGCTACGTGGAGGATCTGCGTTTCGTGGCGTAGTGTATAGCGCAGCTCCCTGCGGATCAAGGGGTCCCTGGTTCGATTCCGCGCTTCGGAAGCATTTTTCTGAGTTATTTTTCTTTGGGGCCTTTATATATATATATACATACTTATACATATACGGTGCATGACGGCGGCGACGGCGACGGCAAAATCCAGCCGAGACTGTCCATATAATTGCTATCGCAATAAAAGTGCTGGATAGCCGTGTAGTTAAGACGCTCGCCTTCGGAGCGTGGATACGCGGGTTCGAATCCGGCCGCCTCATGAGGAACTTTTTTTTCACCAAGATTTATTTTCTTTCTTTATAGCCTTTATTTTTCTGTCTCTGTTTTTTTTTTCCTTTCTTTCTTCACCCTCTTCCTCACCCTCACGTCTCTTCTTCACTTAGTGCTTCTCCTTGCTATTGGCTGCGAGGTCGACCTATAGGTGGCAGCACCGTAGCTGCGTTACTGGATACGTCGCCAGTGTGGTGTGTAGAAGTGTACGGGGCTGCTATTTCTATATCGTCCCTGCCTTTCCTTGTCTGCTATTTCTTCTTCTCTTAGCTCCGTAGCTGTCGAAAACGTTTCAACTTCCAAGGGGAAGTACTGTTCGGTTGCGCGATGACGCACATGTTACTCAGAGCCAGAGATACGCTTTCATTCTTATCACGGTGACGCGCAACGTCGAAGACAGTTGCTTATGAGGTGTCGGAAGGGCAAGGCGCTTTCCGATGGTGCGCAGCAAGCACTTCGATCACGGTGGGTTGAAGCGTTCGCTGACGGAAATCGTTGATGCTAACACGTCTCTCACTCTTAGTCTGTAGTCCGTGCATTAATGCTTGTTGCATGCGTAGTTTGTGCTCGCTACGTGCGTGAACACCATTGCAGTTCGCGAGAGATGGCGGCGGCTTGGCCAAGGATGTCAGTCATGATTCCCTTACGATTTTGCATACTTCCTCGAGTAAATGAATCGAGTGTCCAAGTGTGCAGTTCGTTCTTCATTATTACCCTGCCAGATCAGAGATTTGTATGGGGTATCACCAATACCCCAAAACATGGATCCGACATTACACGCAGGGAGGAGAAATGCTAGAGCAGAATACATAGAGAAAACCACGAAGTTCTTGGACACTGCAAGATTCACGGATGCTTCACCATACTGTGCCAACGCAAAGAATATAGTGGCGGTTGTTGTAAACAGAAGAGGTAAAATCACGGTCTGTGCTTCGGTTTATCGAGCAACCATTATAGAAGCAGAAGAGATAGCCATTGCCTTAGCTATAAGAAGAGGTATGGAGCGCAACGCTCCACTAACAACTATCACAGACTCTCAGGCAGCATGCAGAAATTATCAGAAAGGAAAAGTCGGCGCCAAGGCACACAGGATACTTACCGAAAGCAGCAGAGAACTGGACAGTAGCTAAACCCAGACAACAACTTGGGCCCCGAGACACGAGGGTGTTACTGGGAACCTCTATGCAGATGAGGCGGCTCGAGGTTTCACTAATTACCGAGCTGCCGATAGCAACATCGTGGAGGACCCGACACCCATCGAACCTAGTTACAAAGCGGTCCTGCAATATTACATGGATTTGAGGAGGCTCTACCCAGCACCGCACAAGAACCTTTCAGCCATGGATTCTGCGGCGTTACGTAGGCTCCAAACGGACACATACACAAACATTCATAGATTACATGCGTACTACCCCACAGCATACAAAGACATATGCCCATGGTGTGGGAGCACACCGACGCTCTGCCATATCACATGAGAATGCACGGCTCATACCGAAGAGCAAGAGCTAGATAATACCAGATTGAGGTGGGAGGCATTGCTGACCAGCCCTGCCCTCGGGGACCAGCTGAGGCTGGTCCGGAGGGCCGAACGGATGGCGAGGGCCAGCGGTGCTTTGGAATAGGGGCCCGACCACAAAGCGTTGCCTTGTTTTCGAGGCAACGAAGTCTTCGCAAATAAAGTTTTGTTCTTCCTGCGCCACCTTCGCAGTCACCGCAAGGTTTGTTCGCGGGAGCCGCGAGTCCTTTTAAATGAGCGTCACCGAGCCTTCCTGTGGTTAGTGCGCTCTCCGTCGCGCTTACTAAACTACAAGAAACGGGCTCAGTACAGAGAGAAAAATGTCATTTCTAGAGCGAGAAACGGGCGGACCACGTAAATGATGAATGAACATGTGCGAGCGAGCTTATTGCCACTGCACTTGCTGACATATTTGTCCTTTGAATACTTAAAATGGTTGTGCTCTGACATACTACCATACCACAAATGATTGAGGACTGACAGACTACCAAAGTTCAAGCTACCGTAGCGTATATTTGATTAGCAGACGCGGCCTCGCTAGGTGCTAAACAACAAATTGCGGTACGCACCGTGAACAACATGAGGTTCGTGCGAACTTGTGAGAAATTGTGCGAACAACTTGAGGTTTCATTGGCATACTGCAGGGCATGAGCAGTTCAATTCTGGTGTTTTCTCGACATGCAACTTGATGTTGACTTTTTAGGGGTTTGCGGATATGCGAGTTTCGAACTCGAATTGAATTATTCCTAATCCAAATGGTTGCAGCGATGGCGTAGTGGTAGAGCATCAGCTTCGCATGCAAGATGTCCGTGGTTCGAATCCCGGTGCCGGACAATTCTTAACCGGATTAAAAAAAAAAATCCGCGTGATGATGGAACTGTGAAAAAAAGGCCTGGGGTGCAGCCTTACTGGCGACCACAGTCAGCAATGCACTCCCTCACCAGAGCAGGATTGGCCACCCTGGTGTAGTACTTGGCCACTACCTCCCACATGAATACACCAATTAACCCTCGGCCCTCAGTCCCCAGCGGCTGCGTAGCAACTGACCAAGGCGGCGGTCAGACCTGCGACGCAGCAGAGGGTGCTAAGAATCTCTGGGTACGGACAGGCCGCCATTGGAACCTGAATTTGGCTACGTATAACGCTAGAACTTTATCTAGTGAGGCGAGTCTAGCTGTACTATTCGTGGAATTAGAGGGTGTTAAATGGGATGTAATAGGGCTCAGTGAAGTTAGGAGGCCACAGGAGGCTTATACAGTGCTGAAGAACGGACACGTCCTATGCTATCGTGGCTTAGCTGACAGAAGAGAACTAGGAGTGGGGTTCCTTATTCATAAAGATATAGCTGGCAATATAGAGGAATACTATAGCATTAATGAGAGGGTGATATGTATCGTAATTAGGTTTAATAAGAGGTACAAGATGAAGGTGGTACAGGCCTACGCGCCTACATCCAGCCATGATGATCAAATGGTTTTAACGCTTCTACGAAGACGTAGAATCAGCAATGAGTAAGGTAAAGACACAGTATACTGTACTGATGGGCGACTTTAATGCAAAGGTAGGTAAGAAGCAGGCTGGAGATCATGCAGTTGCGGAATATGGCATCGGCTCTAGAAACGCCAGAGGGGAGTTACTAGTAGAGTTTGCAGAACGCAATAATTTACGCATCTTGAATACCTTCTACAGAAAACGGGCTACTCGTAAGTGGACGTGGAGGAGTCCTAATGGCGAAACTAAAATGAAATAGACTTCATAATGTGCGGCCACCCGGGCATTGTACAGGATGTGGAAGTAGTTAACAAGATCCGATGCAATGACCATAGAATGGTAAGATCTAGAATCCAACTTGACGTGAGGAAGGAACGGCAGAAACTGATACGCAAGAAGCCGATTAATGAACTAGCTCTGAGAGGGAAAGTTCAGGAATTCAGAGTTTCACTTCAGAATAGGTACGCGGCTTTAACCGAGGAAACCGACCTTAGCGTTGACGCAATAAATGATAATCTGACTAGTATCATCAAGGAGTGTGCAGTGGAAGTCGGGGGTACAGTCGTTACACAGGACACTGGTAAGCTATCCCAAGAGACGAAAAACCTCATTAAGAAACGTCAAGCTATGAAAGCCTCAAATGCAACAGACAAAATAGAGCTGGCGGAGCTTTCGAAGTTAATCAATAGGCGTAAAGTAGCCGACATAAGAAAGTATAATATGGAGAGAATTGAGCATGCTCTAAAGAACGGAAGAAGCCTCAAAGCTATGAAGACAAAACTGTGCATAGGCAAAAATCAGATGTATGCAATAAGGGACAAGGAAGGCAAGGTCACAAACAATATGGATAGAATAGTTGAGGTAGCGGAAGAGTTCTACAGGGATCTGTACAGCAGCCGAGGCATTCAGGATGATAACGTAAGAAGAAGTAATAGCGCAGAGGAATCTGACATCCCACCAGTATTGACAGGAGAAGTAAAGAAAGCCCTAAAGGGAATGCAAAGAGGCAAAGCAGCTGGTGAGGATCAGGTAAATCAGACCTGTTGAAAGACGGTGGAGAGATTATGTTAGAGAAACTGGCCACCCTGTATACGAAGTGCCTCTCGACGGGGAGGATACCAGAATCTTGGAAGAATGCCAACATCATCTTGATCCATAAGAAAGGGGACATCAAGGACCTGAAAAATTACAGGCCCATAAGCTTACTGTCCGTTGTCTACAAGCTATTTTAAAAGTAATTGCTAACAGAATTAATACAACATTAGAGTTCAATCAACCAAGGGACCAGGCAGGATTTCGTACAGGATTCTCAACAATAGACCATATTCATACTATCAATCAGGTGATAGAGAAATGCGCGGAATACAACCAACCCCTATACATAGCCTTCATAGATTACAAGAAGGCATTTGATTCGGTGGAGACATCAGCAGTCATGCAGGTACTGCGGAATCAAGGCATCGATGAAGCCTATATAAACATAATGGAAGAAATCTACAGCGGATCCACAGCCACTATAGTCCTCCATAAAGAAAGCGACAGAATCCCAATAAAGAAGGGCGTACGGCAGGGAGACACGATCTCTCCAATGTTATTCACCGCGTGTTTACAGGAGGTTTTCAGGGCCCTAGATTGGGAAGAGTTGGGGATAAGAGTTAATGGAGAGTATCTCAGTAACCTACGATTCGCTGACGACATTGCATTGATGAGTAACGCGGGAGACGAATTGCAGCTCATGATTACTGAACTGGATACGGAAAGTAGAAGAGTAGGTCTGAAAATTAATATGCATAAAACTAAAGTAATGTGGAACAACCTTGGCAGAGAACATCGCTTTGCGATAGGTGGCGAGACACTGGAAGTTGTAAAGGAGTACGTCTACTTAGGACAGGTAGTAACCGCGGAGCCGAACCATGAGAGTGAAATAAGTAGAAGAATAAGGATGGGTTGGGGCTCATTCGGCAAGCATTATCAAATCATGAATGGTAATCTACCACTATCCCTCAAGAGGAAGGTATATAACAGCTGCATCTTACCGGTACTTACCTACGGAGCAGAAACCTGGAGACTTACAAAGAGGGTTCAACTTAAATTGAGGACGACGCAGCGAGCGATGGAAAGGAAAATGATAGGTGTAACCTTAAGAGACAGGAAGAGAGCAGAGTGGGTCAGGGAACAAACGGGGGTTAAGGACATCATAGTTGAAATCAAGAAGAAGAAATGGATATGGGCCGGGCACGCAGCACGTCGGCAGGATAACCGGTGGTCATTAAGGGTAACTGACTGGATTCCAAGAGATGGCAAACGCGTGAGGGGGAGACAGAAAATTAGGTGGGTAGATGAGATTAAGAAGTTTGCAGGTATTACGTGGCAGCAGAAAGCACAGGACCGGGTTGATTGGCGGAACATGGGAGAGGCCTTTGCCCTGCAGTGGGCGTAGACAGGCTGATGATGATGATGATGATGATGATGAATCCAAATATTCGATAGGACTTTCGAATAGCTAGTATTCGATGTTTCGAATAATTCGAGAGGACGAATACACAAAACGCAACAAAGGTTAGTGGTGCAACTTGGTTAAGTTAAGGTAGCTAATGTAACGGCAACGTCGTGACAGTCGTCCTTTTGCTAAAACTTTCACTGATATCCTCGTTCAGAGGCGAGCGCACATGTTTTTTTAAGGAACATAATGTCATTTGCGCACGTAAAAACACACACGAGGAAACTGTCCAGCCTTTCACAACTTCACTTCCGAAACGAAAGCACAGACTTCTTCCGTACTTCGGTCGCGTATGCCGCAAGCGCTTTAGAACGTCCCGACTTTGGTCCCCGAAACCTTCGGTGATTGGCTTCAAGTAGAAAAAATTGGCCGCGTATCTGCGTGCTTCGCTGCAAATGTCGTGTAAAGACGATAGAAGAGGCGCTGTGTGAGATATGGACGCCATCTGGCAATACGTCTGGAAACATGAGTGCTGTGTTGCTTGCTGGTAGTCCCGGCGCAGCAGCAGGCGAAGACCGGCGGTGACCAACGCGACCGGCGGGGACGCCAGCCAGCCCGAAAACGCGGTTCGGCGCGAAGCGCTGAAGCAGAGAAACGTCCGCACTCAACGAGTACTCACCACACACTCTTTTATTTACACGTCGCCTGGGTAAAATAGGAACGCCAGAGCGGCGCCCACAACCGGCAGCCTGAAGGCCGCCCACAACGCTGCTTTTTCATTTTTTAAATATTTTTTTCACCTTCTTGGCCTTCTCAAAACTAAAGTTTTTCAACACCAACCCATGGCATTCGTACAGTGCAATACAGAACCGAAACCGAAACACAACAATGAGCTCGTGCGAAGGGCACAGAGGAAGGCAAATTTCAGCGCAGTCGCATTTTCAGCTTTGTTGAAACAGCGCTCACTAGACGACGACGAAGTAAAAGAAGGCACAGGACCGGCAGCGCCTGTCCTGTGCCTTCTTTTACTTCGTAGTCGTCTAGTGAGCGCTGTTTCAACAAAGATGAACGCATACCAACTCGCTCAAGCTTCCATTCTTATGCATTTTGAGCGCAGCTTAAGAAACTAGGGTCCTTAAAATTACGTATGTATGCATTTTCTATTAAAGGAACACGCCACCTAATACTTACCTAGTGATGTTGCACCTCAGATATGCATAATATTTACTTTTTGGTCGACAACTTTCACAAGTATGAACAGCCGTACCAGTTCAAGACGGCTGGCCTTTGGGCAAGTGGTTCAACTTTGGCCGAGTGGCTGAATCGAGGGACGTGCCGACAAACAGAAAGACAGACAGACAGAAAGACAGACCAAAATTTCTGCGTTTAAGTTCCCCAAGAAAGACTATCGTCTTTAAAAATTGTGCGCGTTGTGTCTTTACCGCAAGAGACCACTCAAATAGAGCACGCATCTTCAATGCAGCGAGCGCGGAGCGTCGGCGTCGCGAGGCGAGAGAGAGAGGGGTGGGGGGCCGTACCGATCAGCGCTCACCCGTTGCCGATCGGGCGAGGTGGCTACATACTTTTACTACAGAGGAGGGAACGACCCACACTCTAAGGAGCTTCGCCCCTAAAAGGAAAGAATGCCTCTCCTAAACCTCGACCAAATCTTCCCCGTCACCTGCTATCGTGAATTCTCGAACAAACACAACACACACTGTCCCTGGAGCGGCGATGGGCCACCGGCATCCACACTTCGGGGTTACAGCTTGTCGCAAGGTGCCGGCTCTGTTCGGTTTCAAGGCCACTATGGCGGACAAATCGGCGCACGTGTTCTGGGAGCGATGCAGACGTTGAAGAGAAGGGCGAATAAAGCACGTGCTGGTTCATGAAAATGGTAATCTTGAGTCGCGACATTGAACGCTGTGCTCGAACAGCTTCGCTATTACACTATATTAAGAAACAGATCGTTCCATTGTAACATTATTTCTTTCACTTTTGAGCGTGTACGTCGCCAAAAAACTTGGAGGACGCTTGAGTTTCGCCTTCAAGAGTAGAACGCGACAGCTTTGTCGGGCCCCGAGTGCGTGGCCTTCTCAACTGCTAGCTTAACTTCAGTTTCCGGTGCATGCCTCAACCGTGCCATAGAGAAACCGACGACTGGTTGCACTGAGCCACACAAGGCTTGGTTACAGCAGAGCTGGTGGGCACGTTTCAGGTTCTCTTGTGAATTTTCTATACAGAATGCTTGTGCCGTCGTTTCATGATGATGATGATGATTATTATCTGTCTACAACACACTGCAAACCAAGACTGTAATATACAAGTAAAAACAACGAACAAGGCGCAGGATTATTTGATTTTTGAAGTTTGAAGTTTATTCACATGAAATAAATACATATTGATTGCAAACACTGTATGACCCCTCAGCCGAAGGCTAGTATTGGGGTCATTTACAGACATGCAATTACAGAAATGTTCATTAGCAAACATGTCATTGACAGTTTGGATCGTCAATGACAACTACATAGAAAAAAATTAGAAATAGCAGAATCACAGGTCAAGCTGTTCAGCAAATAGTTCCTTGTGAATCTACCGCAGAAAACTGTCATCATCTTGACGGGTATGTGCCACTGTGCAGCTAGCTGAGAACGAGTAGAGAGAGAGAAAGATATAGAAAGAAAGAAACAAACAAACAGTCAGAGAGATGGAAAGAGATGTAACGAAAAATAAAGCGAAAAATTCTTGCCGAAGAAAAATATGCACCAAGTGGGAGCCGAACCCGAGTACCCTCAATCCTAAGGCGAGCGTTCGAACCACTCGGCTATCCAGGCAATTTAACAGATCATATCAAAGCCTTGTATAGTATAGTGCAGGAAGGGGGCGGGAAAGAGAAGTCAGCGTGAGGAGAAGAGATGTGAAGTTGAGGAGGAGGCAAACCTGGAGGGAGAGAGTAAAGCGTAGCATTGAAAGATGGAGTAAGAGAGAAACAGAGAGAAAGAAATGAAGAAAGGAAAGAAGGATACACAGACAGAACATCAAGAAAACACAGGGAATGAAGTAGAGGGAGAAGAAAAGATAGAAAGAAAGAGGAAGCGAGCATCGGGTCGTCTAGCGACCTGATACTGTACCATCGGCCAAGCCACGCATGCACAGCCGCGAAGCCCTGCCCACCGACGGAGACATCGCGTGCAACCTCCAAACTATAATGTATAGCCTGGGGTGCTATGCAGGATGGCCTGAGCTTCTTCGGTACGCGAGTTTTCTCCGAGCTCGCACTACGGCGGTCATGATAGGAAGACAGTGCGGAACGAGCGATAAAGCAGCGTTTATAAAAACGGCTACAAGGACGAGCATGGCGTCACAAACGCATGTGCAGCATTTGCGACGGTTTTCAAAGAAAAAAATATCCGGCAAATCCCACGCACTGTGGGAATCGATGTAATGCGAAGCTGCCAGCAAAAAGCTGCATACATCGCCTTGTTTGTCTTTGAGCCAAATGAAATCATTCGTGAAATGGCATCTAGTCCACCATATATCGCATGTTTGCCATGCACGCATGCATGCACAAGCTAGTATGCACGACGCCAATGAAACGCATATTCTGGTATATACAATGCATGACCTGTCGTTTATGTTCATCACGCACTCGTGTCATGCCAAACCAATTTTGGTATATATCCAGTTAACAAAACGGCCGGAAGCGCACCATGACAGTGGCATGTAAAGCATACCGTACATGACATGCTTAACATGATTCGCATGTTAAGACCTCTCATTTGTGTTCGTCATACAGTCACATCACGCAATACCAGTTTTGGTGTATATCAATCTAGCGAAACGACCGCGAGTGCGCCATGAGCGTTGCATGTAAATCATGTCGTACATGGCATGCATGTCATGATTTGCACGTTACCACGTGTCAGTTATGTTCGTCATACAGAAATGTCTCATCATACCAGTTTTCGTATATATCCCTTCATTTAAACGGCCGCGAGCGCCCCGAGACCATGTCATGTAAATCATGCTGCACATGACATGCGCGTCATGATTTGCATGTTAGGACCTGTCATTATGTTCGCCATGAACTCTTGTCATGCCGTACCAATTTTGGTATATATGAAATTAACGGAACGGCCGCAAGAGCCCAAAGGCCATGGAATGTAAATCATGCTGTTGATGGCATGCCTGTCGTGATTTTCATGATATGACCAGTCATTTATGTTCGTAATAAGGCCATGTTATGGCTCACCAATTTTGGTATGCATCCGATTAACGAAATGGCCAGGAGAGCACAAAGTCGTAGGCGGCTAGATAGATAGATAGATAGATAGATAGATAGATAGATAGATAGATAGATAGATAGATAGATAGATAGATAGATAGATAGATAGATAGATAGATACGCTCAAAGTCGCAGAAGTTCGCTAAGAAATGCTTCGCATTTGATACCGCGTGCGAATGCGTGAGCGCCGCCACGCAGCCAACAATTCATTAGTGCAGCGACGTCACCGGCATTGTCGCGCTATCTTTTTCCAAACTGAACATCGCGCCTCCCACAGGGGTGTTCGTGGGTGTTTCTCCTCTTTCGGGCAAGTTCTTTCGTTCCACCTGCAGCATGGAAATTCCCACTCTCGGAGCAACAAGTAGACAGGTTACTGCTACGTGCATTGCAGCCTGATATTTTTCGGCAGTAACGAAGTGGTAGAAACAATGTCTCCACCAAAATGTAAAACAATTCCCGCCGAAGATGCCACTGGGGCGCTTACTTTATGGCTGTGAATAGTGACGTCACGAGCGCCGGTGAAAATGATTGCGAGACATTGTAGCGACGTTTTGATATAACATTTATTTCTTCGTGCGTGTGTGCATATTCTGTGCGATTGAGCTCAGACGAATCGTGCCGCCCGCTGGCGCTGTGGCCTAAGCACTGCTACTCGGCAATGGCAAACGCGGTGCGCGGGCTCGAAGATCGTCGCGGGCGTCTGTCAATCAAAACTGTTTCACGGGCGAACTCGGGTACAAACTCGTTGATTCTGAAAATGCCCCAGTTGAACTCGTGACTGTCATAGTGCCGGTGGCCCTGTGGAGCGTGTCATGCTGTGGACGCTAAGCAGCCGCTTGTTTGCGTATGAAATAATTGGTCAGCTCGCACTACTTGTGCAAGGCTGTAGCCATGAGCGGAGCTTGTGATCAACTTCTTTCAGCGTATTACGTGGCTCGTCTACTCAGTGTGCTCGGTCGGCTTCCGAGTGAATACCAATTTAGTTCTGTCTCAATTTTGATCTTATTAATTAGCCAGGTCATAATTTTAGTGACACTGAATAGTTTGTCTAGTGGGTCATGTTTGTCTGACTGGTAATGTTTTAGTCAAGACGACATTATTTACTCAGGTTTTTTGACAAGGTTTTATTAGCATAATTATAATTAGCATGGTGTTAAGTAGCATAGTCTTACGCAGTTTAGCTTGACGGTAATTAGCGCACACCTATTGAGCGTCGCGTTCGTTAAAATGGTATCAATTGGCTTGGTCTTAGCTTTACGTGGCTTCATTAGTATGGTCGTATTAACATGTGGCTTAATTAGCTCGGTCTTAGCGGGACTTCGCTTAACTAGATTGATTATAGCATGTCCTAACTTCATTACCTAGGTAATCCGCCCAGCGAGTTAGCTAATTAGCTGGATGCACGTGCTCGGGGAGCGAGCAGGCGATGAGTAAGAGAACGAAGAGCATAGAGTTTCTTACTGCAATACCTAGAGGGGAATCTGGCGCTGGTGTCTATGCGGGCGCCTTGAGCGACGCTTCAACCACCGTGGGAATGAATGGAAGTACAGGCTTCGGATCTGCTTCGAATGAATTTTGTTCTTGAGATTCGCGACGTTTGTTTGCCGAGTGTACACTCTTAAGTCCTGGCTAACGCATGCACTGTATGCGGGACGCTTCAAAACTCAGGAAAACTCCCGATATAGTAGGGATTCGAAAAGGAGTTAGCCGTGACAAGTGAATATAAAAAACGTGCACCCTTCACCGCCGCCTTATAGACGGCCTGTAGTATTAGTGGCGCGTCGGTGTGGGCTGCGTAAGTGAGAATCGTGGCTACAGCTCAGCGTCAGGGTTGCCCAGGTCGAAAAGACAAAAAAATAGCCAATAAATCGGAAAAAAACTAGCCAGAAAGTAGCCAACTTGAGCCAAGGGCACTAAAAGTAGCCAAAAGTAGCCACACGTGTGTGAAAACGACTGCGACTTTGTTATTCAATGACTAAATTCAGTAGCCTTTTGGTGGAAACGTAAAGAAGTACACCAGAAACCCTTCAAAATCATAATTTTTGAGGATAAAGTATAAATTGTTGACTTTAGCAATCATTTCATGCCGGATGATGAAGTTTCTTACGCTGTTGCAGAAATGACGTCCTCTTCGCACGCGTTGCGTGACTTCTTGAAAGGGCTACATGTAGCACCGACAATAAAAATTAGTGCTGCATAGGTGTGCACAAAGTCAGTTTCCGTGATTGAAGCATAAATTGTACTCACTTCGGCAATCGTTTCTCGCGTGATGACGTTTGAGTAATTATTATTCTCGAGTCGCAGTCCGCCCCTAATTCTTGGAAACGACACAAGCAGTTCGTCAGATATCCGATTTGTAATGTCGACAAGTGCATAGCACCTTGGATGCGGAGCGCTTTCGGTTGTCCTGTTCACTTTCAATTAGTCTATAGTCGCGTTCAGCGAAATGAGACGCCATGCAACAGTTTTCTCCCAAGTCCTAGCCACTTATGCATAAGACTTCTTTTGTATAATGCGAGCGCGAAATTCAATTTCGGGAGCTTGTAACACGCCTTGATAACCATGTTTTCACACCGCATACTCGAACGCCAGCGGCTGCGACGTCACAAGCTATGATAATTTGGTTCAAATTGAGGCAACAAGAAACTAGCCAAAAAGTAGCCAAGTAGCCAACACACTTTTTCTGCCGCCACCGGCCTAAAAAAGTAGCCAAATTGGCGCAAAGTAGCCAAACCTGGCAACCCTGCTCAGCATATGTTCCCGCGTGTTATAACTTGTCGGCGCAAGCGTCGGTGTATACGCATGCGCCGACAGCGTCAGCCGCAAAGGCGAGCTATACTGCGAGGAGGTATACGCATGGAGCTAACTACGCACCCTCTCTTGCGTGCGTGAGAGAGAATAGGGGCTGCTACGCTCTCCGTTGCACTCCGCTTCTGCTGTTTTCGCGCAGAGAAAAGCAAGGAAGGAGGTAAAAACGAGAGTTCGAAGATAATCTTCGATGGGAAGGGGGTTGCGTTTTTGGCGCGAGTGGTTAGTTTTAGCGCATTCCACGAGAGCGGCGGATGTTTAATAGGTTGGTGTGGTTTGTTGAGCGTGCCGCGTGTTGCGAGGACATAGCGACATCCCCTTGCACGTGAAATGGCTACACTCAAGGAGTTGCACGATTACACGACGCTTTCGCGCCATTTCTGTCTCGCTGGTGCGCACACTGCGCACAAAGCCCGGCGCATCGTACCCGCCTGGGTGAGTGTTCTTCTTTCTTCACATATATGCTCGTCCTGTTAGCTTTCACATTGTTGCATGCTTGCGCTTATATATATGAATGACAGTATTGAGCTGCCAGAATATTCTTTTGACGGCTTTTGAAATAACTATACGAGTA
The DNA here is from genome assembly GCF_013339695.2 of Rhipicephalus sanguineus. NCBI lineage: Eukaryota > Metazoa > Arthropoda > Arachnida > Ixodida > Ixodidae > Rhipicephalus > Rhipicephalus sanguineus. The sequence goes on along the minus strand of NC_051179.1, from coordinate 37,974,528 downwards.
TGCGCACGAGTAACTACACTCTAAGAAAAAAGAGAGTCAAAAGAGGGTGATGGAACCGTGACTCTCTTCGGGTGTCCATCTGACCCCTTTTGGAAGGTACAGGCAGAGAAAAAGAGTTCGCATTTGGGAAGGAGTCACTGGACCCTCCTGAAGCGCGTTTCAATTGGCTTCGGTATACGGAAGAGCCGCCGTATACGCCATACATATAGCAGGCTCGCCCTTTGGCGCCGTTGTGGCGCCTTGCTCGGCAACGTAACGGGTTTGGCGCCGGGGTGGCGCGCCGCTCTCCTCTCTCAGTCGTCTCAGTCAGTCTCAGTCTCCTGGTCTATTGGAATGCGTTGCGTGGTTGCGTAGGTTGCGTGTCTTCGGTGGTGTTGACGCCGGCTCGAGCCGTGCACGAAGTGACGCTTGGAGGGCGGAATATTCACGGAGCTGCGGACACCGACAACGAGCGCCAGTTAACGGTGAGTGTACTGCTTTGGTAGGTACTAATTATACAGCTTTGGCTGGGCGTCTGCAGCAGCTCTGCGGAACCTGCCAGCCATTTCCAACAGTAGCCTGTATCCGCGGGGCTGTTGCGGATGCCCAACTAAAGCTGTCAGTTAACTAGTTGCCACCGTTATGCGCGTTGCTGTACAAGCTCCCATAAAAGTGAGCGATGGAAACAATAACCGAGTGTCATTTCTTGCTGATCGCACGTCGTGTCTGCACTACTGAAGGTGCAAGATGTCGTTTTGAGATGCACTTTAGTCTACTTCATAATAACATTTCCATCGACCTTGATTGTGCAGCGTGCTTCCACGCGTGGGAACGTGAAAAAAAAAAGAAAGCCTGTGTACAGAACGCTCAGACGCACTATATGTAATGGTGTTTGTTGGTTTAAAGACGGTAGTTTGACGTGCAGATATAGTACGGTTGCTTCCAGAACGTACGCGGTAGTCATTCAAGTTGGACACGCCTCGCCGGTAAAGTGAAAAATCTAGAATTTCGACGGCGCGCGTTGCTGCGGCCGCCGGCGTGCACTCTTTTCCCTCGTTTCTGTTTGCTGTTTTCGTGGTTTGCATACACTGCGATGACGTTGGGTGCTATAACAGAATCGAGTGAGTGTACGTGATTGGGGGAGTTATGTGCGCTAATACTAGCATATGATATTATCCGATCTCGACGTAGACGGCGTACGCACGCGCTGGGTGTCGATCGGGCCCTCGTACTCGCATCTGTTTATCTGAGTATTTAAGGATGGTTTACGTTTGTAAAACATGCGGTCAATAACCGCTCACGGCATGCCCCTGGCTGCCGGAGGATGTGCTTTGTTGTTTTGTTGTTAGCCTTGATTATGTCTGTGTGAACCACTTATTATGTAGGTTTTGGAAACCTTTACTGCAATTTCATTTTCTCATCATAATATCACGTTCTGCTTTTCAGATACCGTTTTTCATGGTGCTCACGCTGGACAGGAGCGACAACCTCCTGTCCAGCCACAAGTCTGATGCCTCAAGTCTGATTCTCACGCTGGACAAGCCACAAGTCTGATGCCTCAAGCCGTCACCACTTTTAAAGACGATAGTCTTTCTTGGGGAACTTAAACGCAGAAATTTTGGTCTGGCTTTCTGTCTGTCTGTCTGTCTGTCTGTCTGTCTGTCTTTCTGTTTGTCGGCACGTCCCTCGATTCAGCCACTCGGCCAAAAGTTGAACCACTTGCCCAAGGGCCAGCCGTCTTGAACTGGTACGGCTGTTCATACTTGTGAACGTTGTCGATCAAAAAGTAAATATCATGCATATCTGAGGTGCAACATCACTAGGTAAGTATTAGGTGGCGTGTTCCTTTAATAGAAAATGCATACATACGTAATTTTAAGGATCCCTGAAAATGCATAAGAATGGAAGCTTGAGCGAGTTGGTATGCGTTCATCTTTGTTGAAACAGTGCTCACTAGACGACGACGAAGTAAAAGAAGGCACAGGACAGGCGCTGCCTGTCCTGTGCCTTCTTTTACCTCGTCGTCGTCTAGTGAGCGCTGTTTCAACAAAGCTGAAAATGCGACTGCGCTGAAATTTGCCTTCCTCCGTGCCCTTCGCACGAGCTCATTGTTGTGTTTCGGTTTCGGTTCTGTATTGCACTGTACGAATGCCATGGGTTGGTGTTGGAAAACTTTAGTTTTGAGAAGGCCAAGAAGGTGAAAAAAATATTTAAAAAATGAAAAAGCAGCGTTGTGGGCGGCCTTCAGGCTGCCGGTTGTGGGCGCCGCTCTGGCGTTCCTGTTTTACCCAGGCGACGTGTAAATAAAAGAGTGTGTGGAGAGTACTCGTTGAGTGCGGACGTTTCTCTGCTTCAGCGCTTCGCGCCAAACCGCGTTTTCGGGCTGGCTGGCGTCCCCGCCGGTCGCGTTGGTCACCGCCGGTCTTCGCCTGCTGCTGCACCGGGACTACCAGCACGCAACACAGCACTCATGTTTCCCGACGTATTGCCAGATGGCGTCCATATCTCACACAGCGCCTCTTCTATCGTCTTTACACGACATTTGAAGCAAAGCACGCAGATACGCGGCCAATTTCTTGATTTATTTTTAATCACAAGGAATAAATATGGAAACATGATGGTGATTTCTGCTGTTTATTTAGCACCATATGACACTGTGCACATCACAGTCCCACATTTTAGTTGGCTATACTCATACAAGCATGCAAATCACGAATGCCCAGACTTCTTAATTAGAAATCACAGACCATCTTTTCGCGCTTTCTATATAACTTTGCTGGAAAGTATGTGTTGTTTTGACGAGTTTTATTAAAATAATGCTAAAACTGAACTATTCTTTTTTACTGTCGCTGGGCAGAATGGCAAGTATTATTGCTTAAAATGAATACTCCACTATTTTCAGCAGTAGTCGCGCAAAAGTAGAGCAAGGATCAATTGAGCAGCTTAAGATAATTGTGGAGTCGCTTGATGCTTCGGTGTGGGTCCCTTGACCCCCCTAGAAGCGTTACCTGCAAGAGTCGTCTGACTCCCTATAAGTGGTAACGTGATCCTCCCGATAAGAGTCTTTGCACTCTTCCTAGAGGATCAGGGGACTCTCCTAGAGCGAGCCGACCCTGACCCACCAAGAGAGTCACCGTGACTATTTAAATGAGAGTCGTATACGTGACAAGTCAGAACTCTCCGAAAAGAGTCACGCATACTCTTTTTTTCTTAGAGTGTATACGAGTACTTATCTTTGTTGTAATCGTCATCCGTCTCTATAGTCGCGCACGTGTTGTCGTGCTGGTCGCATTTATTGTGAACTCTCATACAGTTCAGAGGCTTTCGTCGCTCTTGACAGTGTCACTGAAAAAATCACTTCGTGTTGCTTGACAAGCTGTGTAATTTTAGCTCTCGCATGGCTTCTTATCTTTCGGCTAGCAACTGTCCTCTGCATTTATGGTCAATGATACAATGCGGTAATCAAACAAAGCGTACTTTTGCTAGAAGTTGAATGATGTTAAGACATCCTTTCATGATAGGTCGTTATACTTCGCATTTACATTTCTTTGATTACCTTTGGGAAGCGGAAAAGTTTTTCGGCAATCAAAAAGTAATAAAACTGCACTTACGAGCACCGAAGACGTTAGTACCGCTTCATTGGATCAGGTGCTCATAGATACGACTAGCGGCATCTCTTGTTTTTAGCAGGAAAAATCAGCAATTTGACTTTCTGAATAGCGACAATCTTTAAAACGAATTTTGCTGCCTAATTTCTAACAAGTTTTACAGCCAGCTTCATTCATGCTCGTGAATACACTTGCGTATTTACTGTGCCCCTTCAAAGATTTCGGTGGTTTCGGGTCACATTTGCCCATTGGTCTTATGCAGTGCCAAGTCAAGTGTGGACAAGTACATCCGTGCATCATGCACAAGCTGTGGTGCCTGTGAAAACTGCTGATCTCGATGAAGGTAAAGTAATGCGTCGTATGTAATTAGACGTTAGCTAGTTGATGGCATTTTTGTTCTCTCATCCATCATTTCATGCGATGCAACAGCGATATATAACCGTGGATGCATAAAAGTATTGTTGTTTTCGTTGGCAGCTTATTATTTTTGTTGGATTGCTCATTGTTAATGTTTTTACAGAGAAGTGAAGTTAATACAGCAGTCGTAATAAGGAATATAATTGTTGTTCATCCTCGTGATAGTATACAGAGAATTTGAATACCTTTGCAGGTGACAAAACCTTCTGACACAAGAGCCACGCGCAGTTTTATCGAGCAACTGGCAAGGAGCGCACACCTTGCAGGTTTTCCAGCAGCAGCAGCAACACCTGCCGTGGCATTGTTTACAATGCCGTAACTGAGCACACGATCTTTCTTTTTGTGTTTTTTATTCATTTTCTTTTTTTTCTTTTTTTTGCTTTTCAATCCCATCTAAATATCGCCGCCGCCGCAGCCGAGCATTGACCTGCAGCAGCGAATTAATTTTTAATCATGCATTGGCTGCTACCATTCAAATATTCGCCGTGACTGTCATTCACCTGGTATTGCAGAAAATTCATTTGCAATATTGTGCTGTTGCAATATTGTGCAACCATGTTTTAAGCCACGTTTGCCTGCCACTTTGTTTACTTAACGAATGAATCGTGAGTCTATTGTAAAACTGCTTTCCTTGTACGTGATTCTCACCAAATGGCGACTGTGCTGTGGTTTTCACTTGCAGCCTACATTCGAAACAGAAGTTCACTTTTAAGAAAAAACTGGAAGTTTCATGGAGAAGTTCAACAAGGTCAAAGTTTTACTCGGTCAGATGTGCAATGCCTGCATGTATTTCGTGGAGATCGATGGGTATTTCTGAGGAAATCATGCTAAGCTTTTTCTCATAGCTGTAGTAAGTTTATGGTTAAAACACTATTAGAAAGCTTCATTAGCAACTTCTGAAAACACTTTCATATTTCTAACTTCTGTGACGCTGTCTACACAAAATTCGTCAAGGTGTATAACAGATTGAAAACGTCCGTTTACAGTTTTTGTGTGATGGGGGAAAACACCAGGTGATCTAAGAACACAACATCGCATGTATCCTCTGCTTTTCTTTTTTTTTTCCCGTCAGGATGACATGACAGCAGCCCGCCCTTCGCCTGACCGCAGAATTTGGAGGGAGTACGACAACAAGGCGTTCTACTGCGATCAAGTGCAAGAGACTGCGAAACTTTCGGCTGGCACACTTCTAGAGAAAGCCCTTATTTGGTGCTTGACGATGTACTATATTAAGGACCTCACATATCCAACTGTGTATTCTCAATACTTCGTCTTGTGCTGAGTATAATGAACCCAGTTGTTTCCCAGGTGTTTTAACGGCAGGAAGCTGCTGAAGACATTGACAAGATCAAAGGTATTCGTTAAGCACCAGAATATATTTGTCCGAAAAAACATCGGATGGCACGTTTATCGTTTCCTTCAGCGCTGAGCATTGCATTTAGCACTGTTTGTATTTTTTAGAATAAATACTTATTTTTACACGTGAGCAGTACCTGTTTCTCGCATGGTCCGTCAAGTCATTCTAAAGTGATTCTGCTAAACGGTACATTTATGGGGAACGCGGTGCGTCCATGCTTTAACCACCGCTACTAAAAAAAAACGATGCGAATTTTTATACGCATGTCTAAACACACTGCATGCTTATAGTTTCCAAGCTCACTGTTAATGGTCAAGCTAGGTACCCATCAAGGGGTAAATGAGCGCAAAAACGCTATGTGATGTAATCGGTTCACGTTAAAAAATCCACGTGGTTAAAATTAGACAGTATTAGAATACGCTACCCAAAGCTTCGTGTGCACAAATTCTTGTGTTTGTTGCCACTGCGCACCTGTCAAAGACTAGACACTTGTGTACGCACGTTACTTTCCGAATACAGTATAGCGTACGTGCCATCGCAACGTCTGCGCACACAATTCTAAAACTCTGTTAGCCAACAATCAACCACTACACGGCGTGCCACTTGACGTCAAGGGAGTCCGCGCATTACGGATACCGCAACCTGACTTCTTTCTTCGTTCTTGTGCATGCACAAACAACACAAAATAGTAATGAAGACGCTGGATAGGATCAACGGGGGATTATTGAAGAGACCTTCGTCCTCAAGTGGACATAAAATAGGCTATAGTAATGATGAAAAACAAAATGCTTCCTTGGACAAATGCTCGAATCGTTTGCCGTGAAATGTATATATCTCATTTAATGTTCTACTATTAGTAACCGCATGCTGTCGAAATCAAATGCAGGCAGTAGAGCTTCCACGAGGTGTTCTAGATTTCGCAATTCCATTCACTCTTTTAAATCCGCGCTAGGCAATGTCTATGTCTGGAAAACAATATTTGCATAATTAAATTACCATCCTCTGGAACGTACATATGTCCCAGCGCGAAGTGTGCACGCCTGTGGGTGTACCTCTTAATAACATCGCCGCATTGGCTAAAAAATTCAGAATTCGTTAAACACCCACGCTCGCGCGCCGCCTACGTCACAATTTTGCGTGTTCACGTGGCCAGCTGTGGTTACCCGTCCTCCGGAAGTAGCTGCCTAGCTCGGTGCTCTTTGAAACCGAAACTGCGACTGGGCGCTCTAAAAACGTCTCTAAATAAATAACCGTCGCGCACTCGCGCAAACGAGGTTTGCAGCCGTGATAAGTGGATCATGAGCTATATATTGCAACAAAAAAACACAAGGTGCAAATTTTTTGTGTCAGTGCTCCTTTAAGACATAATCTTGAGAGAATGGCTTGTAATGTCAAGAAGACTAAATCACTTACTTTACACTTGTTTCTTTCAGCCAAAACACATAAGAACGAGATTCCGTTTCGAGCAATCGTTTCAGAGCAAGACACCTGGCAAGTAGCTGTATCTAGTTATTTGCAGAACTGCTTAACCTCTTTGAGTTTTTCAGACCCTTTCCGTATGCGTAATTCTCAGGCGCTAGTTCAGTTTCTCTCAGAGGAGAACCCCGGCTGTTGTAAAGCTTTTAGTATTGATATTGAAGACCTGTATTACTCTTTGCCGCACAAGGACTCGTTAAAATGTGTTAATGAATGTATTAACGAACAAGGGCACGAGACTGTTTTCACCGATAAACGTGGTGTTTCTACCGGGGCATTTCTAGAAATTATTTCCGTGTATTTAAAGTCGACGCTGGTAGGTTTGAAGGAAGGCGTTTATGTGCAGAAATCAGGGGTATGTATTTGTTCTAAGGTTGCACCGGTTCTTAGTGATTTCTACCTTAACAAGATTGACAGTCTGTTGGAAGGCGCCTTACGTAATTCCGTTATTAAGGTTTTTTGTTATGTGGACGATTACCTAATTTTTTGTAGTGGTGAGGACTTTGAAACGGTGGTAACTTCAGTGAGCGAAAATTTTGAATTAAATGGAGGAGGACTGAGCTATACTAAAGAGGTGCCTTCAGAATAATGGAATACAATTTCTAGACATTTCCTTAACGTTCCAGGAGAACCACGTGTTCTGGCAGTATCCTCATAGATCTTCGAAACTGCTGTTTATTTTTCGTCTAAGCACTCAAAGGTTGTAAAAAACGGCATCGCCAAGTGTTGCTTTAAGTGATCCCTCACAATGTCGTGTGAGCACAAAAAAATCACAGCATATCCACGGAGTGAATGATGATGAGTGGGTGAAGCTGCGGAGGTTCATCGGTAAACCGTGAATCTTCCGTGAATTCTGCCCAGTACATCATCACCGACGTGAGATCGGGCGCGTTTATACTAAAGGTTCGATGAGTTATGACGACTTGCAGCTCACTTTAATTTGGCATGTACGCTGTAAATTTCCATTGTTTAGAAAACCATTGCTTTAGAAAACATCTGGCGTCTTTCGTTAAGCAGCTGGCGTCTTTTCGTTTTGCTTTAGAAACATCTGGCGTTCTTTTGTTTTGCTTTTACAAAACATCTGGCGTCTTTCGTTGGTTTATTTCATCAATCAACGGCGTTTTGAACAAAATTTTTATTGTTTAATCACGCACAGGAGAAATCTCACCAGGCACTACCTTGGAGGTAAAGAATGGCTGCTAATGGGAATGAGAGACAGAAGAAGTCGGCTTTTAGCTAACGCTGCCAATTTTTTATTGTTCAACAACGCACAGGAAAAATCTCCCACCGGAACCACCTTGGAGGTCAAAGCGTAAGACTGGTTACTCACTACGACTACTACTACGAGGGACGAACGGGTGCCGCCTTAAGGAGCTTCGCCCCTAAAACGAGTGATAGCTTTAATGCACAGGTTACGTATCTTTCAGATATAGGGTATCCCCGTGATGCAGTGGCCACTGTCGCTGAAGGTTTAAAGAAGTCCTTTGTGTTAAGTACGAGCATGGTTGCAGAAAGCGATAAGAAGAAACGTGTCGTAGGTATACCGTACATTCATTGCGTATCTCACAGGCTAAAGAAGTAGGAAGTAGATAAGGCGTTAATGTTGTTTTCACGGCTGCCATTAAGCTATGTAATATTTGTGCCGCTGTGCAGAGCAAGAATGAGCGAGTAAATGACAAGAAGCGGAGCGATATTTGTTTCGTAAAACACACCAACAAATTCACGGATTGCCGTACGAGTGTGGTGTATAAGGTCCCTCCAGGGAGGAACGTGGGTTCAGAAGTGGTGGTGCCATCGCGAATGCTCTTCTGCAGCTCTTGTTCCTGCGTCGTAAATGTCTTGGCAAGCTCGCGACACTCTTCAGCGAGCCTGGCTGTGTCAGAAATAGGCGCACACTCAGATGAATCCGGCTTGTATGGAAGGATCGTGTCGATGGTGTGCGACGGGTGCCTTCCGTACAGTAAGAAGAACGGTGAAAAACCAGTAGTGCTCTGAGGGGCGGTGTTATAGGCGCAGGTGACGAAGGGCAGAATGGCATCCCAATTGGTGTGATCGGCGGCGACGTACATTGACAGCATGTCGCCGAGGGTGCGGTTAAAGCGTTCGGTTAGGCCATTCGTCTGCGGGTGGTAAGCAGCAGTTTTGCGGTGAACAGCATGGCACTCTTTCAGAATGGCTTCCACGACTTCCGATAAGAAGACACGGCCTCGATCGCTGAGAAGCTCTTGGGGTGGACCGTTACGCAGTATTAATCGGTGTAGTAGGAAGGAGGCAACATCGCGCGCTGTAGCCGCTGGGAGGGCGGCGGTTTCGGCGTAGCGCGTTAGATGGTCAACAGCGACGATGGCCCAGCGGTTACCAGCCGAAGTCAGAGGAAGTGGTCCATACAAATCGATGCCCACGCGCCCGAACGGATGGTTAGGGCAAGGTAATGGTTGTAGACCTGCTGGCGACACGTGCGTTGCAGGTTTTCGGCGTTGGCAATCGAGGCAGGAGCGAACGAACTTCTGCACGTAGCGGTACATCCCACGCCAGAAGTATCGTTGTCGAATGCGGTGGTAAGTTTTGGATACCCCAGAGTGCGCGCATTGCGGGTCAGAGTGGAAGGCCTCGCATATATCAGAACGCAGACTGCGGGGTATCACTAGTAGCCACTGGCGGCCGTCGGCGTTGTAATTGCGTCGGTGCAGGAGGTCGTCACGAACGGCGAAATGGTGGGCTTGACGACGCAACGCGCGAGTGGATGGTGTTGCCGTCGGATCAGTGAGCAAGTCGATCAGCGAGGCGATCCATTTATCCTTGCGCTGTTCGGTAGCGATGGTGTGAACGCTGATTGAAGCAACAGTTATGTGAGATACTGAGCAGGGGGCATTATCGTCAGGCAAGGGACAGCGCGAGAGGGCGTCGGCGTCAGCATGCTGGCGTCCGTTGCGGTACAGCACGCGGATGTCGTAGTCCTGCAGGCGAAGTGCCCAGCGGGCGAGACGGCCTGAGGGATCCTTCAATGACGACAGCCAGCATAGTGCATGATGGTCGGTGATGACATCAAATGGGCGACCATACAAATAAGGTCGAAACTTTGTAAGGGCCCATATGATCGCCAGGCACTCTTTTTCCGTGACTGAGTAATTGGTCTCGGCTCTGGTAAGCGTACGGCTTGCGTATGCCACGACATATTCGGGGAACCCTGGTTTGCGTTGCGCAAGGACAGCGCCGAGGCCTACACCGCTGGCGTCCGTGTGTACCTCCGTTGGGGCCGTAGGGTCGTAGTGGCGTAGTATGGGAGGAGAGGTCAACAAGCGACGGAGTTTTGCGAATGCGTCGTCGCACTCGGACGACCACGAATTTAGGGGTCCGTTACTTCCAAGCAGCTTCGTCAGCGGCGATATGATGGTGGCAAAGTTTCGTATGAAGCGTCGAAAGTATGAACACAGTCCGACGAAACTGCGCAGTTCTTTGACGGACGTAGGTTTGGGAAATTCCGCCACGGCCCGAAGCTTGGCCGGATCGGGAAGGATTCCGTCTTTGGACACGACGTAGCCGAGGATTGTCAGCTGCTGTGCCGCAAATCGGCACTTCTTCAGATTCAGTTGGAGGCCGGCGTTGCTCAAACGTGTTAAAACATGCCGCAGACGTTGGAGATGCGTGGAGAAGTCCGGTGCGAAGACGACGACGTCGTCCAGGTAACACAGGCACGTGTGCCATTTCAAGGTATGCAGAACGGTGTCCATCATGCGCTCGAAGGTCGCGGGCGCATTACACAGACCGAACGGCATGACGTTGAACTCGTACAAGCCGTCGGGCGTGACAAAGGCTGTCTTTGGTCGAGCGTCATCAGCCATGGGTACTTGCCAGTACCCCGAGCGCAAATCGAGAGACGAAAAGAATTCTGCTCCTTGGAGGCTGTCAATCGCGTCGTCGATTCGCGGCAGTGGATAAACATCCTTGCGGGTGATCTTGTTGAGCCGTCGGTAGTCGACACAGAACCGCACAGAACCGTCCTTCTTCGCAACGAGAACAGGAGACGCCCATGGGCTGTCGGAGGGCCGAATTACATCGCGTCGAAGCATATCGTCCACTTGCTCGTTAATTACCCGGCGTTCTGTGGGAGACACGCGATATGGACGTTGCCGCAGTGGTGGTTGGGCGCCAGTGTCGATGCGATGCGTAACAGCGGACGTGCGGCCGAGGGATGTTTGCCCGACATCGAAAGAATGACGAAATTCGTCCAACAAGCACAGAATCTGCGAACGCCGCTGGACCGACGTAAGGTTGTCAGCAATGGAGGGACCAAATACATCAGTAGGTGACGAATCAGACGTGGAAACAGCACTGATGGTGCGGGAACTGGTACAGTGCGAGTCATCGGGTGCGTCCAGAACTTGTGCGTCTTCAACGGGTTCCACTTTGCCGAGACATTCCCCTAGAACCAACGTAACAATGCACGGGGATGGGTTGGTAACAAAAATATTGGTGCTGCCCTGAGTTACTCGCACGGTCGCAAAAGGTACCAGCAACCCTTTCCTAGTGCAGACGCGGGCAGATGGCGAAAGGAGTGCAATGGTGTCGGAGAGACCGGCGCGGTAGACTGACACAGCCGTTGACGAGTTTGGAGGCACTTTCGTATCGTCTGTGACGAGGATCTTGCTCACTGCCGATGGGCTGTCTGTCGGCGTCAAATGTGAGAACGGTGAGAGTTCGACTTCGGCTGGTGCGCAACGAATTACGGCGTCGTGGCGGGAGAGGAAATCCCATCCCAAGATGACGTCGTGAGAGCATGCCGCAATTATGATGAACTCGACGTCGTACAGAACGTCCTGAATGACGACGCGAGCAGTGCATACTGCTGTGGGATGAATACTCTGGGAGCTCGCGGTACGGAGGAACATCCCAGAAAGTGGCGTCATCACTTTTCGAAGTAAGCGGCAAAGTTTTGCGTCCATAACGGATACAGCGGCTCCAGTATCGATAAGGGCCGATGCGCGAACACCGTCCACAAGCACGTCGATTACATTCGATGGACTTCGCTGAGGGCTTTCACAGTTCGATAGCGTCGCAGCCCTTGCCTCCTGGACTGCGACGACTAGTTTTCCTGCTCTCGTGCGACCGAACGTGGCCGCATGGGTGACAGTGATCGACGTCGTGGAGACGGAGAGCGGCGAGTAGCTGGAGGTGGGCGTGACGTCGGCGACATAGGTGGAGGTGGGTCGTAGAATGCACGGCTTGACTCGCTGGTGACAGGTGACGCGACTCGAGGCGGCTGCACGCGTTGACAATAACGTGCCACGTGACCGGCGTAACCGCAAGCAAAGCGAATGGGCCGGTTGTCGGGGGTGCGCCATCGGTTCGCCGGGGTAGGTCCCGCCCATGTCGCAGCACGTGATTGACGGGTCGGCTGCTGAAATGACTGCATGGTGGGCTGCAGTCGGGGCCGAGGGATGGCGTCAGGATATGTAGCCGGCACACTCGCCTCAAAGAACGGAGGTCTAGCGGCGGCTTCGGCGTAACTCATTGGGGCAGCCGCAGGAATTACTTGGGGCGTCCTGGCAACAACTGGAGGGTAACTCTGGGGTGCAGGAGCCGGAGGTTGCGGGTGGTACTCAGGCATGACCTCCGCAATTTCCTGCTCAATCGCTCGGTGGAGAGGAGGAAGAAGGGTGGTCGACGACTTTTCAACGTGCGGCGGGTGGGAAAAGGCGAGGAGGGAGACCTGGCGTGCAATTTCCTCGCGCACGAATGACTTGACTTCTGCCTGCAACGCGGCCTGGTCAGATATTGCCGCCAAGCCAGCAAGCTCTGCGTCGCGTGATGGGGAGCGACGGGTCATCGAACGCTGCCGGCGGAGCTCCTCGTAGCTCTGGCACAGCGTTATGACCTCGGCCACTGTGCTAGGGTTTTTGGCGAGGAGCATGGTGAAGGCATCGTCGTCAGTGCCTTTCATTACGTTCCTGATCTTGTCAGACTCAGACATGGTTCCGTTGGCCTTCTTACACAAGTCGAGGACGTCTTCGATATAACTTGTGAAAGATTCACCGGCCTGCTGAGATCGTTCACGTAAGCGCTGTTCGGCTTGCAGCTTACGAACTGCTGGGCGGCCAAAACGCTGATGACGGCGGTCTTGAAATCGGACCAAGTCGCAAAATCGGACGCGTGGTTGTTGTACCACAAGCTTGCTACGCCCGCGAGGTAGAATACCAAGTTGCTTAACTTGCCTTCTTCGTCCCATTTGTTGGGGATGCTGACGCGCTCGTAAATTGCGAGCCAGTCCTCCACGTCGGTGCTATCGGAGCCAGTGAAGATAGGTGGATCGCGTATACGGGGGACACCGGGACATGTGCTTGTTGCGAGAGGAGGCGTTTGCTGGGCGGCGTCTTGAGGCATGGTAGATGGCAGGGTACGGGATCGGAGCTCCAGGGGCATTGAATGGGAGCAGAGCACTCTCCACCAAATTGTTAAGGTGTTTAATAGACAGTACTAAACGACAATGAGTAATGGCGACAGTCACGGCAAGGCACGAACTTTCTGCGCGAGCGGCGTTCTTTTTCAAGCAACCAAAGAGGGCGACCCACTAGAAGGCGCTGGAGAGGGTAACCCATTACCATGTCCCAAGGCTTCTCTACAGAACATAATATATCGCTAACAGGAGGCTCACCTTCTAATATATCTGCATTCTCGAGATTGTAAGTGCATGCCAAAATTCGATGGATGCGCAGTGTTGTACCGGCATAGAAATGAAGAAACGCGCCTGATCATTGAAACATGGCATATCGAGAATAGTGGTAGCGCATGCGTGAGCCAACCTTCGATTAACTGGCACAAAGATGAAATCAAATGCCTTAACAGTTATCTTCCACGTAGACCGCCACGCGTGCCGGATTGATAGGTTCGCCTGTTGCATGGGCATCCGCAGATAAGTTTTCGTGCCTTCTTTGTTTTCAGCCGTTGTGCGTCTCTTCAGATGTTAGTCGGCGTTTGTGGTGTCCTGAGTTCTTTCTTGTGTCCGTGTTTGCACGCCCTGTCTTTTTAGAACGAATACTTACCAACTAGCTCAGCTCTCTTTTATTCTAAGACAGAGGCCTGTAGTTTAAATAATCCGCAAATCCAAGCAATGGTAAACGCACATCAAGGTGATCGCGTCCATCCTTCCATCTAGGCAGAAATGATATCTAGGCGATAGTCGCACCCAAACTGAGACGTCCATTTCTCGGTAGGAAATCTTACCGGACTAGGCCTAACTCCAATTCGCGTATAAGAGCCACTAACAGCCACTCCAGAGGAACGTCGTACTTTCACGAAGGTACACGAGTGCTGAATGTGCCGCGAAGTAGCTTCTTCACAGCTGCGTGCATAATTTCCTTGAAATACGGCACTCACAGACCACGAAACAAAAGCGAGAGGGGACGAGCGCGGTGAGCGCGACCGGCACGCCCGGCACGCCCGAATTCCGCGTGCTCAACTGACGTTACACAACGGCCGCGCGGATGGATACACCGGATGCGGCACAAGCGCTGCGAAGCCCGTTACGAAGTTAGGCGGTAATCGCTGTTGCTAAAGGGACTGCCTACCGCTCAGAAAAAAAAATTCTGATTGTGGCCAAAATGATAAGATCGTTCTTCACATCGGCGGCAACGAGCATGCTTTTGCCCATAAAAAAGAATTACATTTTTTAATTTGATGTTCAAAATCGTGAAAGAATGACTGCTAGCGTCACCCAACGGCGATGTGGTCAATCTACTGGTAGGACAAGAAATCCTCGCAGGTAGACTCATTTTGCTTAACAGTAAACATGTATAACTTGAAATTATATTTTACACACTTGAGGCAGCGTTCAGTTGCGTCACAGGTTAATTTTTTGCTTTCTTGTTCTCACGCATCCAAAAAGGCGCCCGGTGGCGCTGCTTGCGGCACCGTCTACGATTCCGTCTGCTTTAACTCATGATCTATGCCATGCGGCTCTCCGGGCTGGCCGTGCTATGCCGCTGTATTGTTGCTAGGATGTCTCACATATGCTGCGCTGTGAAGGCGTGCAGTTATCGTCTCTTTTTGATGAATCAACATGGCTTGGATTGCGGCAGCAGCTAAAATAAACGCACATACTGCGATTACAGCAAAACAAGTGTTCTGTATTCGTATAATAAGGCTTCATTTAACCACTAGCGCGCTGAAAGCGACTGTTACATTTATTACATTGGTGTTCAGCGAAAATAAAGTAATCCTACAGAAATCACACATGCTTTCGGTTTTAATTTTTACCGGCACTACAATCTTCATCCCATCCACCAAGCGGTGTTGTGGGCATGTTTCACGCCAATGGAAGAAGACCGAACGCAGATCGAAAAATCCTGTTATAAAAATTTCTACTCACTTTCCAGAGAAAAAACAGAAAAGCGATGAAGGACGGTAGACAGTCCCTCTAAGTTACGTAAAGCCTGCTGGTTAACGACCTTCGCACTCTGTATGCTTGCTGACGGAATGCAACACTACAAAAATTCTTATTCTTTTGACGTTATTTTCTTTGTCGCCATAAGACATGATGGACAAGATCGAGTTCAAGCGTTCAAGTTTCAACGGCTTTTGCATGGAGCAAACGGCGCGGTTGACGCGGTGGCGTACGTTTGCAACAGCTGGAGTAGTAATAAAATAAAATTAAATGGAAAGATAGTCGCTGGTATATCACGTTCCTCTGATAGCTTGTTGCGGTGAGGTTTGTGTCTGTTGCAGTGATGTGCGTGTGTGTGTGTGTGTGTGTGTGTGTGTGTGTGTGTGTGTGTGTGTGTGTGTGCGGATATCGCTATTGCGTTCAAGCTGAGCGGTTTATCAATTTTTACTACTGGCATGCCCCCACGGCGTTACATCAATGATGCCTATCCTTAAACACTGCTTATGTCCGTTACATCATCAAACGAAACACCTTTTGTGGCCGCCGCGGTGGTACAGTGGTTACGGTGCTCGGCTGCTCACCGGAAGATCGCGGGCTCAATCCCAGCCGCGGCGATAGCTTTTTTTATAGGAGGTGAAAGTTCTAGAGGCCCATTTACTTCGACTTAGCTGCTGCACGTTAAGACGCCCAAGGTGTCTCAAATTTCTGGATGTAAGTCCTCCACAACGGAGTGCCCTATAATCATTTTGGAGTTTTGGCGCATTAAACCCCAGTAATTCAGTATTGAAGCTTTCTCTGTGTATTCAGCTGCTGTAGACTTTCTGCGCTCTACTGTGTACTAGGAGGTTACATTTACCTGCGTTGCTTCGGTTACTAAAGGAAGAAGTCAGCAATGCTTTGTTGCCGCATGAACAGTTACGTTGTGGGTCATTCGGTTAGAGCTAATTAGAACGAGCAGGCTTAAGAAATTACATTGCCGAAGGGAGCTAGTAATGTAATCCCTCGTGGGAACCGTCAAGCGAAACATGACGGCCCGATCACGGACACAATGGATGGCCAGGGTTTGGTCATTGAGTTCGAGGCTTCGCATGCCTCGTGCGCTTCTGAATATCAGTTCCCATTGCTAGCTTCATCACTTTATTACTGTACAAGGTTGCGTAAAATGTGGAGTCGTACTTAAAAATGTATTTTTTTGTATTTTATGACATTACTTGGAGCAGCAAGTTATGCATATACTTTAATGAAAATTTTGCGTTACATTAGCTGACACATAGAGAGCGTCCACGATGCAAGAAGTGCTGTAGTGTTGATTGTGTGCAAGAGTATTTGTTGCTTGCTGGAAATTAAACGTCATGCATGCCGGCTGCCAAAAAAGGCAAATAAACCTACTATATGCTGATGTGTGTCTGGGTTTCTTAATAAGATGGCAGAAGTGCGCGTGATATTGTCTCTAATAAGCTTCACGCCCACCTTCATATGCGGGCCGGCCGGTCCTAAACTCAACCACTGTATAACATAAAATCATCGAAAGATCAATGTATCTTTCAACATGTACTTTTTATTGAAAAGGATCAATGACATTTGACATTTAATTGAAAAATCACTGATTCAACGATTCGCCAATCATTTGTCAACAGTTTTTGAATAGTCATTTTTATAAGAGTGCAATTTTATTTCTACCTAACGGAACCAATAGTCCCCGAAATGCTGGGGCTAGCCCCGTTAAATACACTCAAAGGGGGCATGAATGTAGGCGAAAGTATTTGGTGCTGTGCGATGTGACTGTATAAGGAACATGAATAACAAGTGGTAACATGAAAAACATGACATGTCATGTATGTCATGATTTAGATGCCACGCTCATGGTGCATTCGCGGCCGTTTCGCTTGCTTGATGTACACCAAAAATTGTATTGCGCGACACGACTGCATGACGAACGTAAATGAGAGGTGGCAATATGAAAGTCATGGCATGCAAGTCATGTACGACATGATTTACGTGCCACGCTCATGGTGCGCTCGCGGCCGTTTCGCTAGATTGATATACACGAAAATTGGTATCGCGCGATGTCACTGTATGAAGAACATGAATAACAGTTCGTACCGTGAAAATCATGACATGTATGTCATAATTTACATACCACGCTCATGATGCATTCGCGGCCGCTTCGCTAGCTTGATATACACAAAAATTGGTATTGCGAGACGCGACAGTATGACGAACGTAAATGAGAGGTGGTAGCATGAAAGTCATGACATGCATGGCATGTACGACATGATTTACATGCCATGCCAATGGCGCACTCGTAGCCGTTTCGCTAGATTGATATACGATAAAATTGGTATTGCGCGATGTGACTGTATGACGAAAGTAAATGAGAGATGGTGACATAAAAGTCATGACATGTACGACATGATTGACATGCCATGCTCATGGCGCACTCGTGGCCGTTTCGCTAGACTGATATACACCAAAACTGGTATTGCGTGACGCGACTGCATGACGAACGTAAATGAGAGGTGGCAACATGACAATAATGACATGCATGACATGTACAACATGATTTATATGTCTTGCTCATGGCGCACTCGCGGCCGTTTCGCTAGATTGATATGCACCAAAACTGGTATTGCGCGACGCGACTGCATGACGAACGTAAATGAGAGGTGGTAGCATGAAAATTATGACATGCAAGTCATGTACGGTGTGATTTACATGACACTGTCATGGTGCGCTTCCGGTCGTTTTGTTGGCTGGATATATACCAAAATTGGTATGGCACGACATGAGTGCGTGATGAACATGACAGGTCATGCATTGTATATAGCAGAATACACGTTTCATTGGCATGGTATATACCAGATTGTGCATGCCTGCGTGCATGGGAAACATGCGACATATGGTGAACTAGATGCCATGACATGAATGATTTCATTTGACTCAAAGACGAACAAGGTGATGTATGCAGCTCTTTGCTGGCTGCTTCGCATTGCATCAATTCCCACAGTGCGTGGGATATGCCGGACTTTTTCTATTTGACTAAACACTTGTATTTACGTCTGTGTTGGTTGTGTGATTATTTTATTTTTTTCCCTCTTTCTTTCCCCGTTATCTTCGTTTTTTTCTGTTTCCCCCTTCCCGAAGGAGCAGGCAGGTGTTGTGCCGTTTTAAGTGGCGGTTGTCAGCCTGTTCCCTCTCTATTTTTTCTGTGTCTCCGTGTTTTCTATGTATTCAAACCAAATAATAATAATAATAATAATAATAATAATAATAATAATAATAATAATAATAATAATTCTCGGCGTGGTCATTCCTTCATTACGCCACCTCCCAGAAACCATTCTGGAATGTCGTCCTGAGAGGTCATCGCGGGTGAAGGCGACGAAGGCAGTGCTAAACTTCTTGAAGGCATCAGACCTGCACCATCGGCTATAGGCTAACGGCGTTAGCATGACTCTGAGATTGTGTGACTCATTGTGCGTGCGTGCTGTCCTTCTCTCTCTCTCTCTATCTTTACATCTCCCCCATCCCTTCCCCCAGCGTAGGGTAGCATACCGGTCATTCTGGACTGGTTAACATCCCTGCCTTTCCTTTTTCTCCTTCTCCTTATCCTCTCTCCCAGTGAGATGAATCTTTAAGTTCATTGAGCACTGGTATATGGGTCCTAAGGTACGACAGGTGACAATGCGTGCTTGTCGCGCCACACCTGCCATCCGCGGTCAAGCTCGGACACATCGGGACTTAGCTGTTCATTATATTTCTGTGGGGCGACGATTTGCAAACAATGATCGGGGAATCAAACTGAGAGAATATAAATAAGGCTAAGAATGATCATTATCAAGAAAAATATAATGCTCAGTAACCTGGCCAAAGGTAAAGACTTCCCTATTGGAAAGCATACATTGTATTGTATACAAGAATATGTATATATATACTTACGGCAATTGCTGAGAGAGGAGCACTATCACAAAAATGAAATTCATTGAAGCATAAGCATGAGCTGGTGCGTATTCGGCTGGCAGTGAAAAATAATGACGAGAAATCGGCCACTGTCAATAGAGTGCATAGTGTACAATCTCTGGATACCCCCAGTTCAATCGTATGGGGCTGAAACATAGGACAAATTAACAAAGCAATTGGTGAAAAAGTTGAGGACTACAGAGTGGATGGGAACGGAAAATGATAGGAGTCACATTACGAGATATGAGGACGGCAGAATGGGCCAGAGAAGAACCATGACTAGCGTATGTTCTAGCTGACATCAAGATATATAAATGGACCTGGGCTGGCTGCGTAGTGCGCAGAACTGACAATAGGTGGACATTAACCGCAAGGGAATGCTTACCACGAGATCGCAAACGCAGTCGAGAAACGCAGACAGCTAGAGTGAGTGGCGAAATGAAGCAGAGTAGGGGTAAAATGTAATACGCTCTTACAGGACATTGTAGAAAGGAGATCATTGAGCGAGGTTTTCGTCTTGCAGTGGACCTACATTGGCTGAAAATGCTGATGATTTTGACCGAAAAAAATGGGTCTGTGCCGGGGCTCCGGTGGATCTGCATTACTATTTGGGAAACCTTCCTCACGGACGCCACGGGTCAGCCGCTATTTCATGGTACATGTGATCGGCCCAGGCTCACCTTCTGAAAAAATGCTCTTCGACCACCCGCCTTGTGCCTACCAAGTATTGCCCTACCTCCTTCACAGGACCAGGATTTCTTTTTTGTTCTTGTCATGCAGCAATGGGTAGAATTGGTGGACCGATTCACAATGCTACGCGCTAAAAAGCATTACAGCAGTGTTTGCTGTGTGGTGACGTAAATAACCCTTTAGAAATGACATTACATGTGATGTAGTTTTCCTCTCGCACACAATTGCCAGCGTCCACGTCTACTTAAAAGGTAGGCCTTGTTACCGTAAGCCGCGGTGGATCAGTGCTTATGGTGTTAGGCTGCTGACCCGAAGGTCGCTGGTTCCATCGCGGCCCTGGCGGTCGCATTTCGGTGGAGGCGAAGTGGGGAAGGGCAGTGCACTGTGCGATTTCCGTACACGTTAAACACCGTCAGATGGTCCACTGCGGCATTCCTGATATTCATATCGTGGTTTTCAGACCTAAAAACCAAGATTCTATTTTTAGGCCTTCTTGCCAGTGACACTTATACCTAAATAGCCAAGTGATGTGCTGAAGCGCATGGGCAGAGCCCCGAAACATTACCACGCGTGAGCTACATGTGTTGGTCCAGCAATGCAAGAACGCAGCGGCGGATTCCTTGTTATATAATGTTTCTCTTCGGATATCTTAACAACCAAATTGCTTTGAATATTGCTTATATCGCGCGTCACGTTTATTTCTTTGTTGGAAGTCGTTGTACGCTCGGCAAATCAGAAGCTTTCTATTCTGCTTCACAGTAATATCCGCAATCCTCAAGACATTATGATTATTTAATGTGCACGATTCACAGCAACTCCTGGGTAATTTAAAACGTGTATGCCAACGCGACCTGTCTGAATGCAAATCTGCTAAGTCTAGCCACGTGTCCGTGACTGAATAGAAGGGTAGTGATGAGTCAGAGTGAGCTAGACTGAAACGAACTACGGTGAGAATAATTCCAATTGAGCCCTGCTGAGTGTACTTTAGTGAGTGTGAGTCGGTTAGAACACAGGGAATTAGAGTTATTGCGGGTACTTTTTTAAGCAGGTGCTTTGTTCTGCAATCACGCTGATATTTATTCGATTTTGCGTAGATGATTATTCAGGCCATCCAGTGCAAGGAAGAGTTACTGAAGTGAGAAGCTGTAGGTTTTTCTTTTTTCAAACAGGCTGCGGCGTTGCTGAAATCAGCAGTTGGTTTCGATGAACATTTTCATTTTGGATGAGTCTGATAGAGGTGTCAGTTGGGCAAGATCGTTAGCCATACGGGCGTAAAGACACGGCGAAAGCAGCGTCGCAATAAAAAAGAAAACAACACCTCGAAAAGTTCAATGTTAAGTCACGTCTGTACTGGCTCATGTGCACCTATTTTATTCTCATCAGGTGGCATAGCAGGTTGACGTCCACAGTGGTCTTTTCTACGGGAGGCTTTTATCAAATGCGAAACATTTCTTAGCGAACCAGAGGCACATTGAGCGTTTCTATCTACGTACCTATATATCTATCTACGGGTGCTCTCGTGAACGTCTTCTTAACTTCGTGTAGGCCGAAATTGGCATGAGAGCGTAAGAGGGCTTGACGAATATGTTTGTGTGTATGTCAACTGATGCCTCGACTGGTATTTGTACTGCTGCTTAGCACAATGTCATTTAGTACTGGTATAACCAGGAATAACACACATACAGCTGCTGCTCAAATTAATTAAACACCTGTCAAAACTGCACTGAGAATTAAGAAAGAACTCAGGGCACAGAAAAAGTCAGGTATTAATATTATCAAGACAGTTAAATAGCAGCTGTGTGTCAAAAAGACAGCTAGCTGTTAATAAATTGTGCTGCGAAAACTGTCACAAACGCAAATCAGAACACATGTAGAAAAATTCACAGTGGAAGCGCTGGAACTTTTGCCGACCACTTCTCTAGATTTCTAGCTGTATCTTTCGCATTAACATGTCACGGTGTAAAGGTGTAATATTTAACGGTGTAAATATGTCACGGTGTATGTTCTGTCACCAAAACCACCTTCACGTGCACTGGACGGTAATTTTTTGCCGGAAAAATGACCGGCGCATTTCGGCCCCGCAGTTCGCTTTCGTCGAGTTAAACGGAAAACGAAACATTTTACCATTCCATTTAGAAGGGCCCTTTAGCGACCATCGATATCGGTAGACAGCACGTCGGTTCCTTGCACATTCCCTCTTTCGTTTGCGAACATTTCTCGGTGCAAGTGTCGACGCTGGTTCGCAACATAGTTTCTACATCTGTATATAGGCTGATACATTAACAGATTACCCACCAATATAACCACCTTACTGCATTGCGGCACTGATAAGCTCACTTGAAGAATGTACCGTATTTATTCGAATCTAAGTCAATGTTTTTTTTTAAAAACGATGTGCGAAATTGGGGGGTCGGCTTAGATTTGAGTAGAATTATTAATTTTTTTTTTGTTTTCTGGCCTTGCGAATTTCGGGGGTCGGCTGATCGGGGGTGGCCCAGATTCGAGTAAATGCGGTAATCTAGTAGCGGCTACTGCATTTTGATAAAGTAGAAGTGCGAAACCGCTCCTTCGCTTATATTTACGTGTACATTAAAGATACACCGTCGGAAATAATTGAAACTTTCTCATAATGACGCACCTCATAATCTTATATCGTCTTATAGGACCGATCTTTCATTACTTGCCTAACAGGTCATGTATCCATAACATAAACATTAGTGCTAAAAGCCGTCTGCGAGGTAGGTTGACGTTCACTAAGTGTTTTATGTGTCTCTACCATGTTCTTAGTGAGTAGCATGCAATGAAATTATATCATTTTCATTTGGTTACATGCTGATTATTATAATAATCGTAATGAGGCCTAACCGGTAATCATTCCAAGCATAGTATAGGGGATGTTATTTGTAGTAACTGTGGTATAAATCAGAACAAATTAAATTGGATGAAAAGATAACTTGCCACAGGCAGGCACCGCCGACAAGCCTTTATGCCTTCAGGTAGTATGCGAGAAATTATAGGTCAGCTGCCAGCTCGTAAAAATACTACGACGTGCTACGTGACGCCAGGAGGCAGAAGAAAGAGTGTTCCACACTCGTCATTTTGACTACGAGTGGCGCTGGCTATTACTCCCAGGTTTAAATCAACAGATATACCAGATAAAGTGTACGGCAGGATGACCGCCGCCGTAGACCAAGTGGTAGAGCATCGGACGCGTTATACGAACGTTGCAGGTTCGGTCCCTATCGGCGGCAGGTTATCTTTTCGTCCAGTTTAATTTCTTCTCATTTGTATCCCGATTACTACGAATAACCTCCCCTATACTTTCCTTGGCTTGATTGTCTGTTAGTGCTCATTAACGTTGTGTCTAACAGAGAAATACGACCCCTTAGAATTCCTCTTCTCTCGCTTAATATAATAAGCAGAGTTCCAAGCAGCATGGCTCATCAACGTACGCTTTCCCGTCCATATCGTAGTCTTCAGCAATGACATCAACAAATCGTATGCGGTGAATAAAGATCTAAACAGAGAAAGTGTTCCTGTAAGGTAGAATATGAATATGCAGACGACCGAGATAATGCTATGTGGTTTGACGAAAGAGCGCGTATTGGCGATAGACATCCCGACAGTTGAATCTATACAAAATTAGGTATATCTAGCTCATATATTAACAGGCGGGCCTGCTGATGGTAAAATCAAGTAAAATTTATGGTCAACATTCTGTCTACATAGGTGCATTGCAGCGAAGTTGCATATTAAAAGGCGTCTGTTCTAAAGCTGAATTTTTCATCATTCGTAGCAATATGAGCCATAGCAAATATTTCGATCGTAATGAACCGTTTTAATATAGCATCTGATGTCGTTGAAGCGCCTCCATGCTACCACAATCAGCAGATAAATGTCAGGAGTTCAGGCCGCCGTTATAAGACAGCTCTAGACGAGATTATGCTCGCGAAAGGTTCCGTAACTGTCCAATGCACATAACTTTTTAATGAATTAAGTTGGGCTAGTTTTTATTGACTGTATGGTTCCATAATGCTAGCTAACACGCACACAGGACGACATTAAGCGTTTGTCCTGTCTCTTTCTATGTCGTCCTTTGTTAGTGTTCGCTAGGAATATGAAAGGATGTCCAAGGCAACAAGGAGTGTTTTTCTTGTGTGACAATGATGTAGAAACCTTTGTGTCACAGTTTACACATTCACCTTTCATCTTCAGGAGTGTTCTGCCCAATGATATAGCTAGATAAACTTGCCTTCTCTTTGTATGCTGGAGAACGATTGTTTTAAACGCTTTTTACAGGAGAACTTTAACGTACACGTATCTGGCGGAGGTCGCAACCACCGCGACTTCAACGTAGGGGGCTCTGTCCACGGCGAGTACATCCTGTATCGTAGCAGGGGCGACACACGAGGGGTGGCCTCTGCTGGAGCTGCACATGGTGCGACGCGCATCAATGACAAGACATACGAAGGCAGGCCCCAAGGCTCTTGGGGCATCGGCGTCGAGATCTCCATCGGACACGACATCCGCGACATCTGCTTTAGCTAAGCGACGCGCTGGCTAAACAGGACTAATACCAACAGACTCATTGTGCAGTCTACGTAGCTTTCCTGGAGTTGTTGCATAAGATTTTCGTCGAGCAACTACCTTAGTTATTGTGAAAATGAATTTCGTAAAACGAACCTTTTCTTCATAAACTTCACATGAGTTCCAACATTAAATGTTCATTTTGTACTTCCTTACGGACTTGCTCCTGAGGTCAAACGCGACAACATTGTTGATGATTGTGCATGTATGTTGAACTACTTGTTTTGTTTCCATGTTGTTTCTAGCAGTGTTTCGCGCATTTCCTTCCGTTTTATGCTGTGTTATTAAGGGCCATTTGTTGCTGTTACCAGCACAGCCAGCAAATAGCCTGATACACGTCATTCGCCTAACGAAGTTGTATTTGGAGTTATCAGCAATGAATTCAGCACTTCATATACTAGTATGCGAAAATGATTAGCGTTTAGTTAACAAACTAGATAAACTTCATTGCGCAATATGCGCCAGACTGCGGTCATTACAGTAACTATGGCACCCCGCCTCGGCGGTCTAGTGGTTATGGCGCTCGACTGCTGACCCGAAGATCGCGGGATCTAATCCCGGTCGTGGCTGCTGCATTTTCGAAGGATGCGAAAATATTTCAGGCCCGTGTACTTAGATTTTGGTGCGCGTTAAAGAACCCCAGGTGGTCAAATTTTCCGGAGCCCTCCACTACAGCGTCTTTCATAATCATATCGTGGTTTGGGACGTTAAACCCCAGATATTTTTTATTATTACAGTGCATATGTCCTCCTCAAATTTATCATCCCGGGTTTTTTTTTCAATAAGTCTGACACCACCAACGTGTGCTTCGTAATCGTTGCGAATTAAGAGACAAGTGCAAATGCACATTACAACCTTTTAAGAAGGATGTGATTTCCGCTTGTGACGGAAGAAAAAAACATGGTGGTAGAAGAAAGAAATAAAGAAACCTGGTGGTAAACATATATCTCAGAAGACGGCTGGTTTGTAAAACCAAATTATTGACATTTGAGTGAAAGCTCTCACCACATACTGTAGCAATTACTTTTGAAAGCTAAAGCCTTATACGCGAAATAACGAAAATCGACTGTCGGCGTCGGCGTCAACACGAGTGAAGCAAATACCAACATCACGTCATGACTTCACATATGGCGTCATCATCACGTGACAGATTACCAAAATTTGTCAGCTCATCGAACGACATCGCTACTTCGTCAGAGATTGGCCAAACACGGAGGCAGTGCAAAACCAGGTGAGGTACAGAAAGCTTGCAATGCCTCCTATCCTGGAGGCAGTGCGAAGGACGGTTAGCTTGAGAAAGCTATCGGAGGGGACCGGGTAGGACCAATAAATCGACTCAGAAGGAAAAGAAGACCATGGCTCTCGCCTTCAAGTCTTCATAGACGAATGCATAAGTGATGATGTCAGCTTTTTTTCATCACGTGACTCGAACGATGAAGCGGGCGCTCAGGAAAATGTGGACATTCACCGCTGGCTGCTTCACCGCTGGCTGCTCGTCGAGGCGCGTCAGTAAAGAGTTCCCATGGCGACTTGCAAATTGTTCAAGGAAGTCGCGAGCCTGTCTTTCTGAAGGAATCAATGTGTTTGGCTCATTCGGTTCTAACGTGGCAAATAACGAAACGCCAGCGTCCATACACTTCAACATGTCGGAGACTACGGCACATTCAGTCGCTTGAAATAAGGAAGCGGCCGGCACGTCAGTCCCTTGGTGCGTTTACTTCTCGACAGGAGGACGCATGCAAACATGACACGTTGTGCTTGCCTGGAATTCACGCTACGTCAACCATGGTGTCTTCTTTTCGTGTAGGCGAAGCGGGCAGACATGGCGTACTGGGATTGGTCAAGCTGTACACTTCTTCGTTTCCTCTTAACGTAGCGTCCGGAGGTGAATTCTTGAATATTTCATTTGCAGCTCCGGTTTCTAGCTCAGGTGTTAGCGCAAGGTCACGCGGTCGGTAGAGACGGAAAGATCCCCGCAGCACCATCCGAACATGAACAGCGCACTGGGCAGACGGTAGGGGGGTGACCATCTCTACAAAGTTGGCAGGGGCGGACGCAGCCTTCACTGTCGTGTCCATGAACACAGCAGCGACCACAAAAATGTGGGGACCCTTAACCCATTAGCGCCCAGCGTACTTTACAAAGTGCACTTCATTTTTCTGGAATAGAAAATACACTATCCAATATTCAAATTTTTCTGATTAGCATTTTTGACGCTAAAGGTTGCAGCAAGACACTCCTAATCGAACATATTGACTGAGGTCAATTTTTTCTGTGCTACGAGTTGTTAAACTTGTGGAAAACGAGCGCCCGTCGAACGCATGTGACGATTACTACGTTTTCTCAAATAATTTAAGGTTGCACATTGTACACAATGACATAACAGATCGATTGTGGTTCAGAAAGAGCAATATAATCGCGACGAAGTGCAAGAATCAGCTGTAGTGCACAGTTTTGCTCTGAGGGCTAATCAAATGTTGGTGTACTTTTCGTAGTACACTGGGCCTTTGTGAGAGCTTACATGTGCTTTGCGTTGTAGGTTCCCTCAGTGATCGAACCAGGTATTTTCTTCGGAAGAATGCTGTTTTTACGGTCATTTGAGACTCGGGAGACTGCAACAGATGCCGGCAGAGATATACGAGAGCCTCTTGGTGAAGTAGTTGTCATTCCGAAACGGCTGAGGAGGAGGGGAAGGCGGCTATGCGAATGAATGCCTTCTGCCTGATGGAACGAAAGAAATCGGGAAGACTGCTTCTGTTTTGATCCGAGAAACGAGTTTCTTTTCGTAAATGCAAAGACAATAGCATAGCTGCTATGGCGATGAACTATGACACAGTCGAGCCACTACGCTCTGTAAGCAGATGATCATAAACTCAAAAGAAAAACGTGGTGCCATCACGAAACATCGTCAGCAGCGAGACAAATATTGGCATGGGAGAGATTCACCTCCACAATCAAGCTGCGTATAACTACAGAATTTTCATTCGTGGGAAAAAGTGATGGAAGGCCCTATTTACACAGATCACCAACATTGCTGCACTGAATGCATAGAGGATCTGCCAACCTGCTCGAGGTTAGCAGACCCTCTATGCTTTGACTGCTGTCATTCACCTGCATACTTGCAAGACACTACCTGTGCCGTGAACACAATAGAGCTATCAAGAGGTCTTCCGTGTGCAGTGTGCCTGCCAGTCCCCTCCATCCATATGGGCATTTTCACAAGAAGATTGAAAAACGGTTGATGTTCACTGTCTGCAATAAATAGAGACGATGCTTCGAAAACTATGGTGCAACGCTTTGCATGATGAGTCGCTGCTTCGACAAGTTGCATGTGCCAAAACAAGTTTGGTATTAGTATCGAAAGGGCCAACCATGCTTGCTATTCTTGTGCCGAGCCAGCTTGCATTGCTGTCGCAAGAGCCCAGCGTACTTTCTAAAGTACAGTATCATAACTTCTGAAGGAATAGATGTAACTCTATGAAAATTGCCAGATGTTGTTGTCTACTGTAGTTAGATAAGTGCGCCAAATTTCAATTACATTCAACGAATAGTTTTTTCTTGGGCCTTAATGGGTTAAGCTTCGCCTTTAAGAGTTGAACGCGATAGCGAAATCCAGCCCCTAGTGTACACTTCAGCCACTAAGTGCATACTTATTACTGTGTGTTACACACACACACGCACACACGCCCGCGCAGACAGACACACATGGGCGCGCGCGCTTCCCGGTGCTAGAACGGCGGAACTGTAAAGGCTCTGTTGTAGTCGAGACATGCTTTTCACAATGCCTCGCAGATGGCGGCACATTATCGAATGTTTGCTGTTTGCTTGATATGTTTTCCGGTAGATGGACGTAGTTGTCCATTTTTGGAGTTGTTTGTAAGCTTTCACAATGTCTCACAGATGGCAGAACATTATCTAATGTTTGCTGTTTGCTTGATATGTGATTGATATGATGCTTGATATGATGATATGATGCTTGATGTGACTGATATGATTTTGTGTACTCTAGTGAGTATAAGGAACAC
This sequence comes from Rhipicephalus sanguineus, assembly GCF_013339695.2. Taxonomy (NCBI): domain Eukaryota; kingdom Metazoa; phylum Arthropoda; class Arachnida; order Ixodida; family Ixodidae; genus Rhipicephalus; species Rhipicephalus sanguineus. Next base: position 37,946,049 of record NC_051179.1, on the reverse strand, counting down.
AAAAGCAATTTTTTTGCATTTCACAACCTCTGAGCCCTGATGACCTAATTTGACTCGATGTTAATTATCCATAAATACTTGGGCCACTGGCTAAATTTTCGTTTTTCTTCTTCTGAGGTCCTAAATATGTCGAAAACAGGCACAGAAAAGTTCTCCGACCTCACTAAAAAATTCATGGCTGAAAGGGTTAAGGAGACTCCTTCCACTACAAGTCATTTATGCACGTTTTTTTTTTCGAAGCAGTTGCAAGTGACATCGTGGCTTTGTGGTACGACACCTCCTTGCTACGCAGACGGCCCGGGTTATACCCTCAATGCGACCGAAGATTTTTATTGTTTATTTTATTTGCATCTTTCTTGATTTTTTGGTCACGGACGATTTTTCGCTCACAACCAACGACACTGTCACCGACAGCGACACCGAAATTTCTGGCAAACGAGCTCTCTAACGCTATTGCGTTAAAACTACGCTGTACAATGTGTACGATAATGGACACTGGTCCACACCGACAGCAAACACATTGTAGGCCACGGTTGTCGAGCGTGACACGATGAGCAGAAATTCGAACGTAGTTGGGGACGGGACTCGTGGTGCTCATTTCCATCCGAACAAAACATGTGGCTGTGAGACCTCCGCGTCATGCGCTCATGAAGCTAGCGTTTACAGGCAACAACTTGCCGTATGGAGACAAAACCTGGACGAGGGCTTCGTTGGGGCCGAAGGACGGTAGGAAGAAGCAGGCGACGTTTGTTACCTGCGGGTCAACAGGAACGACGGGAATACGATCGGCACCGATGATCAGGTAGCCACAGTCGATGATTATAGTCATAGAAGCCATGCTCTTGGCGGTGACTAGGAATGTCATGGCTTCCATATGCTGAATACAGTGTAACGCTGAAGGGCCAAGTATTGAGGCCGTCTCGTCGACGACGGTTTCCGGCCTAGTCCCCGCAGTGACATCGACGTTGAATACTTGGGCCTTCGAAGGAGTCCGCTGAGGCACCTGGCGGAGCACGTTAAGCATGCACTAACTTATACGCGGCCTCTGCGATCCGCTTCAGCAGGGCGATGGTGCGCAGCAGTACGTCGATTGTGTTTCAGTTAACTGAAGTAGTTAACTGAGGAAGAGACAGTTTTCTTGCGGGTATGTGCCATCGTGATAAAACACACCAGCTACAGACAGTCTCCTTTAATTTTAATATCTACGCAACTGAGACAAATAACCTCCGAATGCTAAGACTAGCGCCATTAAAAACACTCAAATGGAACATTAAGGTAGCCTGTAGTCTTTCCATTCATTCATTCATTGCTATGGCTGCGGAGCTTCATTTGATTGAAGGTTCACCTTGCTTGGTAAGGATTTGTAGCTGACATTGAAACCGCAACATTCCGGGCAGTTTCATTATTTTGGTTTCGTTTGGATAAAGGATAAAATGCGAATACCATTTCGTATTTCATGATACTTTTTATTGCATAGGTTATGAATAACGCTATTTAGATAGGCAGCAGAACTTTGCATGGTAACCCGATCAAGCATGGCAGTCTTCAGGGAAAACTAAGCAAGCTGTCCCCTTACTCCCTTGGCTGCAACGACGGTATATATCAGGGAGTTGTCACTGAACATTTCTTGTACTTTATGAGGAACGCACCTGACTTACAGTAGGTTATAACCCAAGCATAAATCAAAGCTTCGCCTATAGCCGTCACTGTCCGAACGAGAGGGAATTTGTATGTATGGCCTGTTCAAGGTACTTTCCAGAAACTTCCTTTCCGTAAACTTTTCATTGAGTGGCTCGAGCCCGTATCTGCGGAAAACAGCGTTCTTGCAATGCATCAGCGTAGAGCTGGCTTGTAATTTAACTGATCGCTGCTTATATCGGAAATGTACCGTGCACGATCCTCCCAACGAAAAGAACTGTAGTGTAATAATAGCATTATTATTTATATCTGTGGCTTAATGTTTCAGCACCACGATATCGTGTGAGGGACGCCGTAGTGGAGGGCTACGGAAATGTTGACCATCTGGTATTCTTTAACCTGGACTGACATCGCACAAAATATAAGCGTAGCCGTCTCCGAGTCCGTCCAGCGGTAAAGGGGGTGTATATAACGCTCGCCTTTACCTACGTGGAGGATCTGCGTTTCTTGGCGTAGTGGCTAGCGCCACTCGCTGCGGATAAAGAGTCCCTGGTTCGATTCCGCGCTTCGGACGCATTTTTCGGGAATTATTTTCGTTTTGATATATATATATTATATATTATATATATATATATATATTATATACTTATTACATGTACGGTGCATGAAGGCGGCGACGGCGACGGCAAAATCCAGCCGAGACTGTCCTATAATGCTATCGCAATAATACGGGCCTCTAGCCTTTCGCCTCCATCGAAATGCGACCGCCGCGGCTAGTACCAAACCCGCTACCTTTGGGTCAGCAGCCAAGCACCGTACCCGCTACACTAACGCGCGGGGAGCTCTGGATGTGTGCGTGTTTCTAATAGCATTTCTTTTTTAACACGAAAGTGTTTTATGCCGGGGTCCACCATGGCTCCACCGACACATTTGCGTCACGGATATGACGTTGTAAAATAGGAAGACTAACATATGGCAAAGAAAACATCTAGAAGGAAAGCGTTCCTTCACCGGGAGTCGAACTTACGACCGGCGTGGTATTTATATGCACCATTTGCCGGTGGCGGAACTCAGAGACCGGGGTACATCAGCGTGTTTTCGTTATCCCTAGCGAGATGGCGTTTAAGGGCTCGAACAGCGCGCTTTAAACGGTCGTCACCCCACGCCTTGTGATGAGCGTGTGCCTCTACAGGGTGTCGTCGCTCCTAGCCGCGCCCTTATCTTGTACGTCTGCGCCTCTCACCGTAAGTTTGCGTTGAAGTACGGAGAGCACGAAGGTCACTTCGTTCACTGCAGCGGCCAGCTTTTGCGGAAAAGAGCGTGCCGCTCACAAACAAAAAGCCACAGTTTCACCACAAGGGCGAAGAATGATGCGATAGCAACAAATTGTACTGTTACACGAAGAGATGCTGGCAGCTAACTATTTTGCGTCGGATCTTGCGTAACTACAAAATGCTGGTGTAAGAGATACGACCAATCCAGGTACAGATGCTCCCCGCAAAGTCACTTCGCGTTGAGAGCGCCCGCTGTGATGGCGTTCGAGATAGCGCACGCGCCAGCGATCGCCACCGCGCCCTTAGATTCAAAGTTCAAAGTTGTTCCCACGCGACGCGACACTACCCCCCCCCCACCTACCGTCTTCGCGTCTTTTAAGGCTCGTTAAAGACGGGTGGGGCATTTCCTGTGTGCTTCGAGGGCAGGCCTTCCGAGCGGGGTTATGTCATCGCATGCACCCTCCGAACGATGGGCCGTCTTGTTTCAACTCTGCTTCGGCCGCGTTCGTCGCCCCCGCTCGCGCGCTTTTACGCGCGGTAGAACATCATGTAGCGGGGGGAGCTTATCAATTTGACTTCATACCGGAAAGACATGACGGCGACGTGCAAAAACCCGTGGAGACTGTCCATATAACTGCTATCGCAATAATAAGTTACAACTGTGACAGGTTCACGCTCAACCATGTGTTACTTGTGCGTATCGTTTCGTGCGTCCTCCTTGACTAGCGCGCGTTAACTGTCGAGCTGTGACAGTTGTTAGTTCGCGCTCATCATGTGTATGTTACGTTCCGTGCGTCCTTTCTGCTTGAGCAGCGCGTTGCAAGTTTTGAGCTGCTTGCCGTTCTTCGACATGACATTATAAATTTGTTCTATAGCATTCATTCCTTCGCTCTCGGCGAAACAATGTACAACAACGCTCAAAGACATCTGTGAAGACACGATTGACGTTTCGTGTGATACCGGTTCTATGACAGAGGGATCAGGCAAGTTTTTCTAAACTTCTTCAGCTGATTTCGACAGTACTGCGTGTTTTCGATGGCCAATGTCTTCTGCAAACTTCAACTGTAGGGACGTGAACATCGCGTATAATACACAAGGACGAAGAGCCGACGAGGACAAGCGCTAGTCCTCGTCGGTTCTTCGTCCGTGTGTATTATACGAGCTGTTCACGTCACTATGGAATACAAACTAGCCCGGTCACACACATTGCTTCAACTGTAGGGTGTTGACTTTACTTTTTGCGTTATAAAAAATTTAACATACTCAATGGCATGCATTGCTATGCCTAATATCACATCGGGTACGAAGTATGCCTCAGCAAACCTTTTAGTTATTTCATCAAACGTTTCATAAATATTTTGTAGCTGCGATATGTCGGCAAATCCCATGACTCCTTCGCTTCAAAGGCTGCCTAAATATGCTTGTAGGAAGCGTTTTACAGATTCTCTGTCGTCATTCTGCGAGGTCAGTGTTACTACCCGCGAAGACAGGCAGCATGTCAGCACCAACAAAGTCATTGCATGCTACAGAAATGGTAAAGTGGACAAGTTCCCTTACGCAAAGGGTTTCCAAAGTGTAAACCATCTTCCTCGTCCTTGCCGGTTTATCCGCCGCACCATCATTTTATTCCCTCATCAACTTGTCGTTTTGATGAACACAGTGGCACAATATGCGTCGAATAATAATACTAATAATAACTGACGGTGTTTGACGTCCTAAAACCACGACATGAATATGAGAGACGCCGTAGTGGAGTGCTCCGGAAAATTCGACCACCTGTGGTTCGTTACCTACATCGAAACATAAGTACGCGGGCCACAAGCATTCCCGCCTGCAGTCACGTCCGTAACTCGATCCCGCGACCTTCGCGTCAGCAGTCGAGCACCTTAGACACGAGTACACCATGGCGGGTCAAAATGCGTTCATGCAACATCGTGTTGTTATCAGGAACAGGCACGTAAGCAAAGGGGGGCCCGCCCCCTCCCCCAAAATTTATCCCGCCTGCTTTATTCCAAGGTAACTTTTCTTCTTTTTGCCTTCGAAGGAATTTCTTTCGAGCAATTAGGCCATGCCCCCCCCCCCCCGCCCCGCGAAAAAAATTCCTAGCTACATGCCTTACCTGCAACACAGCACGTCAGTCCGCTTCCATGTCTTAATGAATTGTGTCACGAGGACAAGCCTCTAGTAATCAAGCGGCACAATAATCCAGCACACACACAAAATTCCGCTAGCGCACAGTAGGGAGAACATTGAACGTCGGGCAGCAAGCTCTTTTTCCCCACAGTGCAGTGCGCACCCGCCAGGGGCTCGCGCAGCATAGCGGTGTAGTGAAAGGTTCATTGGACATTTTGGTCATGCAATATCTGACGGTTACGAAGCAGGGAGTTCTTGGTGAAAAATTGCATTTCCAACGCTCCTCATTTTTGCGATCATAAGTGATATCAAGGAGTGAATCCAGGTCATAAGGAAGGAAAATTCCCCTGTCGATGTAATCTCCGACTCTCTAGAAATACCTGAGCAGGCTTTCAACGTATCAAGTTACCGAATTCATGCAAAATGACATCTTGCCTGGCTTTCATTAGCTGCTTAGAACAATATCATTAGTTTACGATAACCGGCATTTACACACCACCTTCTGCTCAAATCAATCAAACAAATTCGCAAAACACAAATTTCTAACAAACGATCCCAATAACGAAATGAATATTCACCGAAGAGTAAGACTGGGCTGGAGCGTATTCGGCAGGCGCTCCCAAATAATGGACAGGAAATGGGCCGCTGTAAACAAACGAAAAGTACGCAGTCACTGCATACCGTCATTTCAATCTTGGCCTGAAACACTGAGGACATCATTGTAGAAAAGTTGGGCCCCCACACAGCGTGAAATGCAACGAAAAATTAAGGAATCACATTAGACGATAAGAGGACGGCAGAATGGGTCAGGGAACAAGCAACGGTAAAGCATATCTTGTTGACATGAAGCGCAAGAGATGAACCAGGTCTGGCTACGTAATGCGTAGGACAAACGTGTAGACTGTAACAGCAACAGAATGGTTGTGAAGAGATAGCAAACGCAGTCAAAGAGGCACGAAATTAATAAGTACTTAGTAGAGATTAAAATATAAGCAGATCGCACATGACAGGATAGGACTGGAGATCACACGGAGAGGTCTTCGTGTTACATTGACATATTGGCCGAAAATGATGATTATGGGGGAGAAAAAGTCACAGTTTCGCCGTAAAGGCGAAGGATGAATGCGATACCAACAAATTACAGTAGCAAGAAGACCACCAAGGAGCTCGATTCTTGCGGCTTGCCATCAAGCGCAAATGATTCACAAAAAGAACACACACAGGATGACACGAACTAACAATGGTCGCAGCTCCACATTATCAGCGCGCTGCTCAAACACAAGGAAGGACGCTCGAAAAGAACGCACTGGTATACGCAGGTATGAGCGTGAACTAACAGCTGTCCCAGTTACTTATGTGTGTATGAGCGCCGCGCTACAACTCAACGCCCTTATATATTTTTTCTTGAAAAATGCGGTGCGTGGAGTGGCGCTCCTGCTGCGCGGTAGCGTTTGACGCATTGTTTACTTGGCGTTCCACATCGTGCGTGGGTACAGAAATTGGCCACTTTTTAGTGCACGTCTAAATGGCTCCTTTCACACAGAAGCAAAACATAGGCTACATGGATGGATGTTATTAGCGTCCCCTTTATAACGGGGCGGCGACATGTGTGCCACCAGGCTCGACAAAAAAATTCCCTTTACTCTTCCTTTTAACACGAAAGTGTTTTATGCCGGGGTCCACCAAGAATTCAGTGACGTATTTCCGTCACGGATATGACGTTGAGAAATGTACACCATCAGATGGAGAAGAAAAAAAAAAGTTCCGTCAACGGGCATCGAACCACGACGGCTCGGTCTGCAAAAAGAGATGCCGTGCACGCTATCCACTGCGCCACTGTCTTTTTTTTCTTTCCGTTATTGCCTATACATACATACAGCAGTGATAAACAAATATATACCGAACAAAGAACAAAAAAAAGAAAATAAAAAAGTACAGTTTACAGGCTTCTTAAAATTGCCTTAATCTGTAGAATGCTGTCTACTTGATGAAGCCATTCAGGTACATCTTGCTGAACCTTTTGTGTTTCCACAAATGAACATACAGATTGAAAGAAGTAGTGCCGAACCGGAACGTGCATTAATATCAGCATGGCGCACCGCCATTTTTGACTGCCATATACTGTGCAGGCCCATTAGCATAACGATTATTTTTTCGTTCTAATCCGTATTACTCTAAGCAAATCCCAAATATTCTTGTTTGCTTCGTACTAATATCCTCAATCACGATTCGAAGTTAGCGTTTCTGATGTAGCTGCATGAGCTATGCATAAGTATCGTATGAAAGCATTTGGATGTTGATTGTGCATGATTCACAACAGCTCCCCGAGTAACGCGAAGCCTGCATGCCACGAAGACCTGCCTGAACTTAAATCTCCTAAGTCAAGCCTCGTGACAATCCCTGAGTACAATGGTAGTGATGAGTGAGAGTCAGCAAGACTGAAATGAACTGGGGCGAAAATTACCTTCAAGGTATTTCAGTGAATAGTATTTAGGTTAGCGTGTGTTCTTGGGAGCAAATCTGTATGGCAGCTAAAAACTATAAAGCCCACTGTCATCGGTATTCAAGAGTAATTCAGTTTGGACTTGACTCTTTTAGATTGTAAGTTTTCATTTGGGCATGAATTAGATCGTAATAGAAGTCTCAAGCGCCGCGAATGCAATATTTATTAGCGATATTTTGCTCCAACGACACCGCAATACTTTGCACCAAGTTAACACCATCCTTCGGCTTCCATAGGTGCCGTGCTTTCTTGCGTGGTCGTAATGGTGATGACTTGACTTGTAAAGCGAGTGGTCCTTCCATGCAACACAAACGCGCCATCTTGGACTTTCGCCATCGTTTTCTTGTTCTTGGCATCTATTGAAGGCCTTCAAAATAATTCAACTTTTCTTTCTTCTTAGATCGCTTTATGCCGCGCCGTTGCGGATCTCTTTCTTCTTCAAGGAATAGATCGGTGCCCGATAAGTTCATTTCAGCTGTCTGCTATTTCGTAACTAAATACGACAAGACGCGGATTACTCTGAATAACGGATTCGGAATAAGCGTGCCGCAGTTACATGAACCGAAGGATCGGAAAGGCCCATGTCTTAAAAAGTACGAAGGTGGAAGAACAACCCTCCTCTGGACACCAGGACACGAGTCCTTAGCGGGGAACCGGGCGGCGCACGCTGCGGCTCGAGATGATGCACGCCGAGCTGTGTCCGACGCGCAGAGAACACGTACCGATGACGTTCACGACGGGAATGAATGCATACGAAAGACGTATTCAGACATTTTGGCGCATTATACAAAGCAGAGGAAGCGGTACCCGCCGGCACACAATAGTCTGGGTAGGGAGCAACCGGTGACCTTCAGAAGACTCCAGGCTGGAACTTACCCGCATGGAACATTGATGCAAGCGATGTATCCAGGGACCTCCAGGCGGCACTGCAACTTTTCACCACCGCAGAAGCGCAACACCCTGCAAAATATGATGCTGAAGTACAAGGACAATCCGGACTGGATTGAGGAGACAAACTTGGACTGAGGAGGCCACCCGTCTAAGGGCTGAAGTACAAAGAGCCTGGTCAAAGACAAAGTTCATATCTCTCTATCTCTGGTTAATTAAACCGTCTTGGTGCGCAAGAGGGACATCCTACTCATACTATAACGCAAAACTCGAAAATAAACACTAACAGACAGGTAGCAAAAGAAAAACTGGCGCCTAACTCTTTCCATTCGAACTTTGCTCTAAAATACCATGTCTTTCAGTAAGCACCAAATCACACAAGGGAAAGCAAATGTGTAGCGAAAACACAATAACAAAGCAACTAGGTCACAAATGAAACAGATTGGACACGGTCACGATGGTTGTTTTAATAATTGGTGGCGCAGCGCTGGTTTAATAAATTTGACCCAGTTTGATTCAAATAGATGCTGAATTTGGCCATTTTTTAATTCTAAACTGCCTTTTTTACTTCATATTACAATCACAGATTGCCCCATCTGGATTACAGTTGCTTTAGAACTTAAAGATACCTAGATGTGTTTACGCTCCCGTCAGTATAGCTTAGTTTCGATTCTTTGGTTTGACCCTTTTAGTAATAAACGCCACGTATGTACCGATAAGCGTGAGTGCACCCTGGATTATTAATTACAGTGGGCTAGTTTCGGATCCTAGTGTACCCTGCCATCATGACACTGCATGAGCTTCAGGTCACGTGCTCGAACACGTGCTCGAACTTCGTTGAGGACGCACGAGCGGCCATTTTGGAAGTTTCGGTAGCAGGCGTCATCACAAACAGCTGCGCCAGTCACCAGAATTCACACCGTGGCATGACGTCAAATCAATGTCGATGCCAAGAGGTGCGCCACGGGAAATTTAATTCAATGCCGAATTAAAATATCTTATCAGTATTTGTTCAGCTTGACACATGCTCAGAGTCACTTCTGTACACTGTAGATTTGTATGGGTAAGTAACGTGAAATTCGTAAAATGATGTCAATACCCCTTTAAGGGGACTCCTCCAACTGCATGCCATTTGTAAGAGCTATTTTCGGAAGCAGCCCCACGCAGTTTCCTGGCTCTGTGGTAGAACAACTTCGTGTAACCCGGAAGGACTGTTTGATTCCCACTCAGTTAAAAACAACTTCGCAAAGCGAAGTTGTTTTTAATTATTTATTTGCATGTATCTCAAGATGTTCCCGAACAACGCTGATCTTTCGCTCCCAACCAACGACGCCGACAACGACACCGCAATTTCTGCGAAACGACCTCTTTTCGCTATCTCGTTAAGAATGCGGGAATTTCGTACTTAGTCGGGTAAAACTTGGCACAGCGATGCATGGACCCGTCCAGCTGGGTGGGCAACCTATTTCTCTTTATTTCACTGTACAGCTGGAGGGCCATCTATGTTTCTCTTTAGGCTTCTCTTTGTTTCTCGCTTTCTTTTTCTCTCTTGTCTCTATTTATATAGTTTTCTTTCTCTCCCTCTTTCTTTCTATTTCGTTGTTTTTATTTCCCTTTCTATCTTCAGTTCTCTTCCTTTCCTTTCTTTGCCTCACACTCTCTGTATATCGCTTGTTTCATATTTGTTCCTTTTTTTCTCTCGCTCTTCTTCTTTCTTTGATTTTCTCTCTTTCTCATTCACTATATGCTATGCTTTCCTCTTTCCCTCCTCCTTTTCCTCTACCTCAGCCTCACATATCTCTTCCCATTCCTCACTTCCCTTTCCTACCCCCTTGCTATGCGATACTACACAAGGCTATGCTATATTCTGTCAGCGTGCCTGGATAGCCGAGTTGTTAAGACGCTCACCTTCGGATCGTGGATACGCGGGAATCCCTCCGCCTCAAGAGGAACTTTTTTGACCAAGATTTCCTATTTCTTTATAGCTTTCTTTTAAAGACGATAGTCTTCCTTGGGATACTAAGGGAGAAATTTTGGTCTGTCTGTCTTTCTGTTTGTCGGCACGTCACTCGATTCAGCATCTCGGACAAAATTGAACCACTTGCCCAAGGGCCGGCCATCTTGAACGGCTGACTAGGTTCGTACTTGTGTACATGGTCGATCAAAAGCAAACACTACGCATATCTGACGCGCAACATCACTAGTAAGTATTAGGTGGTGTGTTCCTTTATTAGAAAATGCACACATACGTAATTCTAAAGACATTAGTTTCTTAAGCTGCGCTGAAAATGCGACTGCACTGAAACCTGCCTTCCTCCGTGCCCTATGCACGAGCTCATTGTTGTGTTTCGGTTTCGGTTCTGTATTGCACTGTACGAATGCCATGGGGCGCCGCTCTGGGATTCCTCATTTACCCAGGCGACGTGTAAATAAAAGAGTGTGTGGAGAGTACTCGTTGAGTGCGGACGTTTCTTCTGCTTCAGCGCTTCGCGCCAAACCGCGTGTTCGGGCTGGCTGGCGTCCCCGCCGGTCTCGTTGGTCACCGCCGGTCTTCGCCTGCTGCTGCGCCGGGACTACCAGCCCGCAACGCAGCACTCATGTTTCCTGACGTATTGCCAAATGGCGTCCATATCTCACGCAGCGCCTCTTCTATCGTCTTTAGACGACATTTGCAGCGAAGCACGCAGATACGCGGCCAATTTTTTTTGTGTGTCTCTGTTTATTTCTTTATTTCTTTCTTCGGTCTCTGCCGCTCCCTCCCGTCTCTCCTTCGCTTAGTGCTTCCCTTTGGCGACAGATCGATAGGCCGCGAGATCAAGCTATATGTGGCAGCACCATGGTTTCGTTAGTGTGGATACGTCACCAGTGGGGTGTGGGAAGTGTACTGGGCTGCTATTTCTATATCGTCATTATTCGCTCCGAATCTGTCAAAAACGTTTCAATTTCCAACAGGAGGTACTGTTCGGTTCCGCAGTGCCGCACATGTTGCTCAGAGCCACAGATAAGCTTTTATTCCTATCACGGCGACACGCAACATCGCTGAGAGTTGTTCGTGATGTGTCGCAACATCAAGGCGCTTTCTGATAGTGCGCGGCAGGCACTTCGATCACGGTGCGTTGAAGCGTCCGCTGACGGAAATTGTTGATGCTAACACGTCTCTCACTCTTAGTCTGCAGTCTGCGCAGCCATAGTTGTTGCATGCGTAGCTTGCGCGCGCTACGTGCTTGAACGCCGTTCGTTGCAGTGCGATAGATACGGTGGCGGCTTGACCAAAGCTGCCAGTCATGATTTCCTTAAGCTTTTGCATAATTCCGCAAGTAAATGATTCGAGTTTCCAAGAGTGCAAATCCTTCTACATCTTTCCTGCGCCACCTTCACAGTCAAGGCAAGGTTTGTTCGCGGCAGCTGCGACTTCAACTGCGAGCACCGAAACTCGTCCAGTTTTTTTGCATTATATCGTTTAGAGTAAAAAAATGTTATTTCGCGAGCCAGAAACGGACGGACCACCTAAGTAATGAATGAACATGCGCGAGCGAGCGTATTGTCACTGCTCATGCAGACATATTTGTTGTTTGAATATTTAAAATGGTGGAGGATTCACAGATTACCATACCACAAATGATTGAGGACTGACATACTGCCAAAGTTGAATCTATCGCAGCGTATATTTCATTAGCAGAAGCTGCCTCGTAAGGTGCGATACAAGATATTGCGGTACGCGCCGTGCAGAACCATGTCCGAAGAACTTGATGTTTATTTAATCCTGCAGGGCATGCGCAGTTCATTTCTGCTAATGTTTTCTCGACATGCAAGTTGATGTGGACTTTTTGCGACTTTGCTAAGTCCGGAAACCTGGAGCACGATTGCCATCACGTGCACACAGTGGTCAGGGAAGCAAGTAGATGTGACGACACTAAATTCAACGATGTGACCCGCCGCCACAACTTTGTCGCCACCGGCGATAAACGTAATGCAGACCCCAACATGAGTCAGAGTTGGGATCAGAGGCATGGGTATTTTGACAAGGAATTACAACTGTTAGTTTCAGAACAGGCTGGAAAGATAGAAGCGTTCGTGGTGCGGTCGCATGCAACAAATGCTTCTCGCATCGCTACTGAAAAAAAAAAGACTGATTTTACGAGCTTCCCTCACAAAAAGGAAACAATGCGTTTTCTCAACCTCCACGAAATCGTCCCCGTCAACTTCTATCGTGAATTCTAGCGCTCCTCCTGGAGAGGCTATGGGCCACCGGGATCCACACTTCGGGGTTTGGTCATCTCGTCGCGAGTTGCCGGCTCTGTTACATGTCGATGCCACTAAGCCGGGCACGTTCTGGGAGCGATGCAGAAGACGAAGAGGAGGACGAAGAAAGCGCGTCCCGGTTCACGATAATGATAATTTTGGGGCACGGCAAGTTACGGCAAGGTAGAACAGGCTCTTAAAATACACTGAGAAATAGATGGTTACATTGTAACTTTATTTCTTCCACTTTTGCACGTGTAAATTGTTAAATAAAGAAAAAAATCACGCCATATCTACGGAATGAATGATTGTAAGTGGGCGAAGCTCGAGAGGGGGAGATCATCGGTAAACCGTAACTCTCCCGTGAAAGTTAGCCCATTACATCATTAGAAAGGCGTAAGACTGTGCGTATATTATACAAAGTCTACTTTTATTTTGTTCTTGTTCCTTTGTTGTTTCGTTTCTCCGTTTGCTCTTTCCATTTCGTCGTTGTCGTGGCGGCTGGATTGCGAGGTCCCTTCCTTATGACGCCTTTATGGTGGTCCGTGAAATGAAGCGAGAGAGGTTCTTGTACTGGCTGCAGTGGGAAGTTCGCAAACACTAAGTCTATGCACGTCCCTCGGATCGTGGTAGGTTGCATATGGATACATCTGAGTGCGTATTTGGAAAGCATGTGCTGCACGATCCAGTCACTGGCAGTGAGGTCCACGTTGAAGTCCCCAACCAGCACAAACGGACGGTTCTTGTACTTGTTGTCGTAGTCACGTAACGCAGCGTCTTAAACGACTTGACGTCCCGGATAGACAGGCTGGGTGCGAGGTACACGGTCATGACGGCGACTAGCAGACGGCGACTGAATCGGTGGACCGGTGTTTCGACGCATGGTGACGATTCCGGGCTCGATTGTCGGCTCCGCGGTGGAGTGCCAAGCATGAAGCTTACCCCGCACCTCCACCAGCACGCTTTATCGATCAGAGAAAGAACTGCAACGTCTTCTTCGTCCCTGCGCTGACCAAGAACACTCGCGCTGCTTCGTTGCCATCACCACTGGCACTTACGCGCGGCATAGGCGGTCACGTACGAGCTAGGAGGGACAGGCCCACGGCTTTAGGAGCTTCGCCCCTAAAAAACTTGGAGGACACTTGAGTTTCACTTTGAAGTGTAAAACGCGACAGAATTATCGGGGCCCGTGCGCATCGCCTTCTCAACTGCTAGCTTGGCTTCGGTTCTCGGTGCATGCCTCAACCTTGCCGCAAGGATTCCAACGACGTATTTCACTGAGTCACACACGGCTGGGTCACAGCTGAGCTGATGGGCACGTTTGAGGTCCTATTGATAAACTTTTGTACAGAATGCTTTGGCCGTCATTGAGCGCGTGCCGGTTCATGCTGATGATAAATATCGGCCTACAACACACTGCAAACCAAGACTGTAATGTACAAGTAAAGACAGGCAAGAAGGCGCAGGATTATTTTATTCATGGAAAAGAAGAACTCATGAAAGCGCACATCGATGGAGCTTCCTAAGGAAAAAAAATGGTGCGCCCGCTTCCACGCGATTTAACTGCGAAGCTGTTTAGCAAATCGTTTCTTGTAAGTCCATCGCAGAGAACTGTCATCATCTTAACGGCTATGTGCCAGCGTGCGGTTACCTGAGGACGAGTACAGGGAGTGAAAAGAAGTAAAGAAAGATATGCAACGAAATATATCAGGGAAAACAAAACGAAAAATCCTCGATGCGAAAGCGAGTGTCTTAACCACTCGGCACTCAGGCAAGCTAGCAGATCATAGCATAGCCGTGTATAGTATAATGTTGGAAGGGTCGGAAAGGGAAGTGAGCATGGGGAGTAGAGATGTGATGGTGAGGAGGAGGGAAGAGAGTAAAGCGTAGCACAGAGGGAAGGAGAAAGAAAGCAACAGAGAGAAAAAGGAGCGGCAGAGACAACATCATCGAAAGAGAGAGAAAAAAAGATAGAAAGAAAGGGGAAGCAAGCATCGCGTCGTCTAGCGACTGGATACCGCATCCCTGGCCAAGCCACGCATGCACTGTAGCTAAGCCACGCCCATCGACGAAGGCATCACCTAAAACCTTCGCTCTATAGTGCATAGCCGGGCTGCGTTCTCCCGTGGAGGAACCGGCGCACCTCGAAGCTACAGGTGTCGTTCGACCGGGAGTACGAGTAGTCACTGGTCCGTGCTTCGCTATGCCAAGCTTTGCGCGACTTAGTGCAATAGACCTATTCTTGTTCGCGCCGCCGCGGAAGTCCCGAGAGTGATCACGCCGCCGCCGCCGCGCCATAATTGCGCCGCGCCAGCGTTAGTCTTTTCTTTTAACCCGAACGGGGAATCTGACATAATATGTATATCACTTTGCCGGTGGAGCTCTTGTCGGCTGTCCATTTCAGTCGCCGCTGCTGGCGGGACCTTGTGGAGCAGCGCGCCCCCTGCTCCCGGTTGTCGTTCTGCTTCGTCATCTTGACGTCACGAAGCTTTTACAATTCTCGGAACTAATGAGAGCGAAGGAATGCGCTTCAACGGAACGAACGCAGCCCCCTGATATCCCGTTTTGGACGCAGAGCACTCATGGTGGTCTAGTGGTTAAGGTGCTCGACTGCTGACGCGCAAGTCGCGGGATCGATGCCCGTCCGCGGTGGCCGCATTTTCGACGGAGGCGAAGATGCCAGAGGCCCGTGTACTTAGATTTAGGTGCACTTTAAAGAACACCAGGTGGTGCAATTTTCCGGAGCCCTCCACTACGGCCTCTGTCATAATCATATCGTGCTTTTAGCACGTTAAACCCCAACAATTTTTATCTGTCGCGTTATCGCGTTAGCCATCGATTTAAGTTTAGTGCGGCCATCCGTCTAACGGACGGCCGCACTAAACATAACAACACCATCACTAACAAGGCATAGAAACATTGTTTCTATGCATTGTGTACGATAGGTCGAAGAGTGCACAATATCCTATCCAGCGAGTTGCTTCGATGCCCTTTAAGGCTGCAGGACGCCGCAGAGTTTAGTTTACTCGTGAGACTTCTGGAGGAGAAGCTATTGCGCGGAGCTATTCTTGATGTGTCCATCTAAAGGAGATGTCCACAGTCCATTGCGGCAGAGCTCATTCAGTCACTCGAAAAATCGGTGAGCCGTGATGTCACTTCGCTCTTGTCCACGTCGACGCTCCCAACCTGGCAGCACATTCCCAGCGTAAGACGGAAGTAGGCGAAATGTATAGAAATGTGTATATATATATATATATATATATATATATATATATATATATATATATATATATATATATATATGATGAAAACCTTAGAATATATCTGAGCTATTTGGTAGCTGTTCACATTAAAACGACGGCGTGCAACCACTGACACAAAGAAAAGTCAAGAGAGTGAACAGCGATCTATCGCGTAGACCGCCACGCGCACCTGTTGGATAAATATCGCCTCTTGCGTGGGTATGCACCGATAAATATTTGTGTCTGCTTTCTTTTCCGCTGCTGCATGATTTTTCACTTGTAAGCGGCGTTTCTGTCTCTTCACTACTCCCTTTTGTTCCTGTTTGCACGTCTTGTCTTTTAAAGGGCCCCAAAACAGCCTCTGAAATTACAAAAAAAAACGTGCGCGTTATACTCTCTTATAGTTTCCTGTCTTTTCGTTGCGCTTCGTGACGCCAGAACCGTGATTCACGTGATATCATTAGGGTACATACTCTCGACTGGTCCATATACGAGAAATAAACGTTGTAAACTGTCTTTTACACTGCTTTGTCGCGCACTCGCCCACCCGTTTGTGCTGGTCTCGCACGACTATCGCGCGCGATTAACTGATTTCGCTCCATTTTGAGCGTTTGCGACCGTGCATGCAGAGATAACAGAGCGTAGCCGACAAGCACAAAATCCTGATAGGTTTAACGCTTAGTGCTGACATGGTACGCGTATTTTATGAAGAAATAAGCGGCGAGGAGATGTCCCCTGTAAGAAGGGTAGTGAAGGCGAGAACGCAATCAATGAAACAGGCGCGGGGTTATTTAATTCTTCCAATAGACTAATTCTTTACAGAGGAGACGATGCAGCTTTCCAGGAAAAATGCGAGCACGCTTCGACGATTTTTGTATATTTTTTAGTGCAACAGCAAATAGAAGGACACTATGGACAGGTGTTCACTATCGCCGGCATGTTCCGTATAAAGTCCAAATCGATAACATCGCTCTGCGCGTCGTATTTTCTACCCGCGAGTAAAAGCTCATGCATGGCGGTCTTTTAGGAAAACTTAAGCTAGCTATGCCGTTAGTTATCCGGCTCCAACAGCAGTGCCTGCGGGTTAAATTCTGCTCTCGCTGTTTGTGAACACGTCCAGCAAACCAATCAACTTCTGTTCAGTTACGATCTCAGAATATGCGTACGCTTCATCCACAACGCAAGCCAGCCAGCTGTTATTAACTTACGTTGGGAAATATGCGAGCCATGCAGATACGAACAAATGATGAAAATTTTTTAAACATCACCTGACACCACCAACGTGTGCTTCGTGAGTCACTGCTAAATAACAGACAGATGGATTTCACGTTACAACCTTTTAGGAACCGTGTGGCTTCCGCTTGTGATGGAAGGGAAAAACGTGGTGGTAGAAGAAATAAATAAGGAAACATGGTGGTAGAAAATATATCTTAGAAGATGGCTGGACTTGCAAAGCCAATTTATAGACATTTGAGTGAAAGCTCTCATGATATACTCTAGCAAATACTTTTAAAAGCTAAAGCCTTAAGCGCGAAATCACGAAAATCGACTGTCGGCGTCGGCGTCAACACGAGTGAAGCAAATACCAACATCACGTCATGACTTCACATATGGCGTCATCATGACGTGGCAGATTACCAAAATTTGTCAGCTCATCGAACGACGTCGCTACTTCGTCAGAGATTGGCCAATCACGGAGGCAGAGCGAGACCAGGTGAGGTGCAGAAAGCTTGCAATGCCTCCGATCTTGGAGGCAGCGCAAAGCCCGCTTAGCTTGAGAAAGCTTTCGGAGGGGTCTGCGGTGGGACCGACAAATCGACTGAGAAGGAAAAGAAGACGATTGATTTCGACGTGAAGTCTTCATAGATGAATGCATAAGCGATGCTGTGAGTTCTTTCTTTTATCACGTGTCTTGAACCATCAGGCGGGCACTTAGGAAAATGGGGGAATGTCGCAGCAAAAGGAATGTGACAAAACATAAATTGCTTCTTTAGTGTACCCCTATTAAATAACGTCATATGACACATACGCCACGTATCCAGTAATTTCGTTCGAGTACATATTGATCACATTGGCTTTTGTATGATCATACAAGATTATTGAATATATGCCATTTGTGCCATATGATACTTTTCTTGATATGGTGACCTTGCGTTTCATGTAAAATTACAGTGCGTAACAATGGGTATGAAACAGTCGACGGAAAAGCATTTGCAAATTTCAATCTACCTTCACATATTAACAGTGATATGCATTGATTATTCAGTTACTAAATACTTCCAGTGAACGACACGCTTTCTGTCAACGTGTTAGCTAGAACTTCAACTCACATTTACCATCTGTTCTAAATATGATGGCAACGTCCTAGACAAAAGAAAGTCATGCCACCTGTATACAAATAAATAACACAATCACTTCCACTTTTCCCGCTGTTCGCTGGCCTAGCTTCTTATACAGTGCCGATTGATTGATTGTT
The DNA here is from genome assembly GCF_013339695.2 of Rhipicephalus sanguineus. Classification (NCBI taxonomy): domain Eukaryota; kingdom Metazoa; phylum Arthropoda; class Arachnida; order Ixodida; family Ixodidae; genus Rhipicephalus; species Rhipicephalus sanguineus. Next base: position 37,927,653 of record NC_051179.1, on the reverse strand, counting down.
TGAATGATTGATTGATTGAACGATTGAAATAAATTTAATGTGATTGATTGATATAACATTAATGCATGCAGTGCCGAAGTAAGGCATTAACTTTATTTTTACGTCGACGCGGCTAAATACTCCAGTAAAACACTTCGAGGACGCACGAGCTTCGCTTTCAAGAAAAGAACGCGACATCGTAAACGGGACCCGTGCGTATCGCCTTCTCAACTGCTAGCCACTCTTCTGTCCTCGGCGCATGCCTAAGCCGTGCAGTAAGGAAGCGAACGAATGTACGCGTAACATTGCCCGTTTCAAGCTATCCTAGAATGGCTACTGCAAATGCAGTTGTTATGCGCCCACTACGTCATATATATCCTTCCTTTTGCGAAACAGCGAATGGCCCACTACACGTCCGCTAAGCAACACGGGAACTTACGCAGCTGTGAACTTTCTTGATGCTTTTGTAGCTGATGATGATTAAATATATCTGAGCGCTTATAATAGATGGGCTTTCAAAATACCCACTGTTTGCGCAATTCACATGTTTTGACGCCTGGCACGATTCTACGCTTCTGCCACGCAATGTTACATGCGTTAAGGAGACTCCTTCCACAACATGACATTCATATAGTGTTTTTTTTTCAGAAGCAGTTTCAAGCAATAGCGTACCTCTGTGGTAGAACACCTTCTTGCGACGCAGGCGGCCTGAGTTTGGTTCTCACTCAAACCAATGTTTTCAATTATTTATTTTATTTGCATATTTTTCGATTTTTCGGCCACAGACAAGATGATAATTTTTCGCTCACAACCAACGACATCGACACCGACGCCGACACGAGAATTCCTGCGAAACGAGCTGTTTAACGCTTTCGCGTTAAAACGCCTACGCGTTAAGCGCAGTCAACGCAGGAGGCAAGTAGCTGGCATCTGCCACCGTCAGGGTGCGCAGCTCCGAGGCGGCGGAAGAAGCGGCGATCACCCTCGGCATAACGACAAGTACGGACGTGGTCGTAGTCTTCACAGACTGCCACTCTGGTGTCCGCAATTACACGCGAGGCCAAATCTCAATCGAGGCACTCAAAATTATGAGTAAGATCAGCACTCTGCTTCCTTACACCTGCGCAGGTGCGGGTTCCGGTGCACGATGGTTTTGAGGGAAACGAAGCGCCTCACGCCGCAGCCTGCGATCATGTGAACCGGGCCTCCACCGCCTCGCTCGACCCGCGGTTAGCCAGCGCTGCAGCAGAAGTGGAGAACGTACCACCGATGTATAACGCCGTACTGCAACACCATCCCCTGGCTCGCATGCTGTACCTGCCGCCGCTCCCCAAGCTCACTAAGCAAGAAACCACCGCATTCAGAAGACTGCAAAGAAACACGTCCACGCACGGTATCCTGCGGCATCGCATCTACCCGTCGCTTCATGTATACAACTGCGTGATGTGCGACGTTCGCGAAACACTGGCACACCTAATACTCGAGTGTCCGTGGCGCCACCAAGTTGCCGATAGCAAGCCCACAACGACCGCAAACCTGAACCCCCTTGCCGAGACGTGGGAGGCCAAGATCGGCGCGCGGGAACTAGAGGACCAACAAGGACTTGTCGCCAGGGCCCGGTTGACAATACCGGCTAGAGGATTCCTCGACTAAGGGACTCAACCAACTAGGCTGAGCCGCAGCTTGCGAGCTTTCATCAAGATCTATGCAAATATTATTAATGCAAATATGTGAATGCAAATATTATTTATTTACTAGATTATTTCTGCAAGAAATAAATTTTGGTTGCAAAGTGTGCGCAGATATATTTCCATACTTTCGGACTATCATGATCATGTACATACGAAACTGAAAATACCACTAAAATAAAACTTTCGGCGGGTTGGTGTTCGTTCACGATAAGCAAAGGGACGCGATAATATGTCACATAATAATACGTCGTCGGCGTCGTCCCGTGTTCATCTTTTTCTTTGTGTGCCGTATTATCGCGCCCCTCTGCTTATCATGAATAGACCAGTTGCTTACGCTTCACAGAATTCGCAAATTAAAAGGTTAACGATATTCCTCGCACAACCTGACACCCCATCAATGGGTTTTCTTTCCCAAAAACATTCAGTCACTGCCGTCTCCGTGATGTGCCAGATACAATAAAACATTGTTCTGTTAACTGCAAAAAGCACCATTCTGCTCTGGGGTTGCCTTCAGCGAAATCTGGAGAAAATTTTGGTCATTAATTCTTTCAATGTGCGTCATTTTTTTTTTCAACATCTCTTGAAGAAGTGATGTTCGATATGTTTTTCTCATTTTATGCATGTTTGTCCGAGACGCGTATGCGACACCGTAATGAAGAACGCACCATTTCTTCAAGCACACATTTCACTCGAATGGCTATTCACCTGAGGGAGACTTACGACAAACTCGACATTACACCGAACAGCTACGCCATATTTGTGAGGTACTTAGCCTTACCACCTCTGCTGTATAACACAATATGAAGACCTGTCGCGGCAGCAGTACGCTTTGCGTTATCCATCGAGCGTTTTCATGGTACTGCTTCTGCGCCTATTGTCACTATCTGTTCGCAATCCTGCTTTATACTACTTGTGCTAATGTTTAACGTGCATTTCAATATGAATTTTATTAATACCGTGAAGCAAGAACACCGGCGTGAATCTGCGGCAGAGCGCCTTCTTTCCAAGCAGAAGGTCGTCGTTCGACTCCCGCTTGCACTCATCATTTTTATTATTTGCATTGCATCTGACGCGATTTGTCGCTCACGGACAACGCCGATTTTTTTCGTGCACTACTAACAACGTACACGCCAACATTGACGCTGACACCCACAACGGAGCTTCTGTGGCACAGGCTCCTTAATACTATCCCGATAATGCACCATACTTCGATGGTTGTATCGGAAATGCAGATGCTGATACCCCACGTCCCAAAGTACCATGAAACTTACACAAGATAGCCTGAGCGTGTCTATGTTACTATCTAAGCTACATGTGTATTTTGATACTGTCCAGCACTGGCGTTATAAAGCAATACAGCAATGCCTGCTATGTGATAATGTAGATATTCAACGTCTACCCACAAGGCAGGCCTTGCTACCACACGTTCGCAGAACACTGCAACATTACCACGTGTGAGCCACACGTATTCGCCCAGCGATGCACCAAACAATAATGGAACTTCGTCATTACATGATGTTCTAACCTAATTAAAACATATATGCCAAGAGGGTCTCCCTGAATTTCCATCTGCTGAGTCACGCCGCATGGCTGTGACCGAGTAGACATGTTGTAATAAATTAGAGTGAGCTTTATTTCAGTAAAGCGCGATCAGATTATCTGCAAAGGAACGCAGCTCAGTAGCATCATAGTGCGTGTGAGTTCGTTGGACGGTTGGACCACAGGAAAGCAAAATCACCGAGGCTGCTTTCTGAATCAAGCGCTCTGTTCTGAACTGCCGTTGGTGTTGATTTGAGTTTTTGTGTATAAATATTTGGGCCATCAAATGCTAGGATAAATAAGTTAAAAGCTGCAGCTTACAAAATTTTTGGATATGCTGCGTCGTTGTTGCAATCAACAGTTGCTTTCGATGAACATGTGCATTTTGTTTGAGATTCAAAGAGGTGGCAGCCTGGCAACAAGATCGTTAGACACACTGGCGTAAAGACACGTGGGAACCAGTGGTGAAATAACAGTAAAACTACACATTGCAAAAAATTTCACCATCTCCCACTAAAGGGAACCATGTGGGGATGCGAAGGAGCGCATGGGTCGACTAAAGTTCCGTTCATCACGGGCACCTTGCCCGATGTTAACGCGTCCTTGCATGTGGAGCATATCATGAATTCACTGTAGTTGCTGTTGCTGTTACTCGTCCCGAACTCGTGTCGACAGAATCTCGTACGCCGATGCCACCACGTGATTGCTGAGAGAGTGTAAGAGGGAGAGGCCACAGCGTCTTACCCAGCCCCTTACACAGGCCCGAACGCGTTAGCGCGTGCCAGCACACATGGTTTTGCCTGCGTTACGCCAAGCTAGGACAGCATACGGCAGCCCGGGCCCCTAAAGTGCTCTGCACGTATCATCATCAAGGCGGTCGAAGAACAAGACGAAGAAGACTTCTCCTTGGCGCGAGCGCGCGCTCAATATGTTACAGATGGCCATGATAGGTTTTAGAAAGCGGACGGTCGCCAATGGAACTACGGACAAAGCCCAGCGCGAAAGCTGCTTTGCATCTAAAAGCACTTTTAAAACGCGTCTGCACCGGTTCATGTGCACCATTTCTGTTCTTATCAGGCGGCATGGGAGGTCGACGGGCACACCAGCCTATACTATGGAAGGCTTTTATTTTGCTCTCCTACTTTTAAAGACGATAGTCTTTCTTGGGGAACTTAAACGCAGAAATTTTGGTCTGTCTGTCACAAAGGAAAGTTTATTCAACCTCTACACGCAAGCGCATGAGACGTTTAAAACTAAATACTTATAAATTGCGTCAATATAACTTACACAAACGCTAGATGCAATCCTATACAGACAGGGGTAATACACTGTACGCTACCAAGCAACTATACAACAACAAACATATTAACTAAGCATCTTACTTCACAAGGTGATGGGGGGAAAATAAAACAAAGAAAAGGGGCGGAAGGAAAAGAAAAAAAATCCCACCATCTCCCACTAAAGGGGACCATGAGGCGATGCGAAGCAGTGTTTCGGCATGTAGAGCACGCGTTTCAGAGGTGGAGTGGTGAGGGGGAAAGGGGAGAGGGGGAGGGGAAATGGAAAGGGGAGAGGAGAAGTGGGGCAGGAATAGATATGGGAGGGGAGAGGAGGAGTGGAGAGATGAAGTGGAGAGGGGGTTGGGTAAGGAAAATGAGAGGGGGAAAGGGAAGGTGAGAGGCGATGTAGAGAGGGAAAGGGGAGAGATGGAGTGGAGAGGGGAAGTGGAGAAGGTTTGCGCATGCGCAGTAAGGGTGGTCACGCCGCACACCACCACCACCACCACCACCACCACCGGATTGAACTCCGCTATAAGGTGCTTCACATCTAAAAGATGGAGGGGGAAGTGTAGTCTGTCTTTCTGTTTGTCTGTCACCCGATCCAGCCACCCGGCCAAAGTTGAACCACTTGCTTACCGCCCACCCATCTTCAACTGGTACGGCTGTTCATACTTGTGAACCTTGTCGATCAAAAAGTAAATATTACGCATATCTGAGGCGCAACACCACTAGGTAAGTATTATGTGGTGTGGTCTTTTAAGAGAAAATACTAGACATAATTCTAAAAGCCTAGTTTCTTAAGCTGCGGCTGCGGCTGCGCTGAAATTGACATGGTATGCGCGCCGACGAACGTCCTCTGCCACAGAGGAAGGAAACCCTCTGCACAAGCTCATGTTTCCCGATGTATTGCCAGATGGCGTCCATATCTCACGCAGCGTAGAGTTACTGTATATGCTACCTTTAGGTAGCAGAGTTGCGCATCTGTCTTCCAAACGCCGCTAGCAACCATGCACTGCGGAGAACTGACGCTCGGGCTAATTTTGGTATTTTTCGACGCCGCCGCTCAGCGAACTGAATTAACATTTGTCATCGATAGTCAATGTTTATCGCCGGTATTCGACATACCAGACATGTTAATCGGCGACACGGTAGGCACGTCGCCTGCAGAAACGGAGCGCGACTTCACCGCATAGCTGTGGTTGCTAGCCAGACCTATGCGCAACTCTGCTACCTAAAGGTAGCATATACAGTAACTCTAGGACCAAGCGGCTTTCCTCCCCTTCCGCCGACCCTCTTGCACCTGCGGCACTTGCTTCGTCTGTAAATCGATCGAACTTGAGCTCGAGCGTGCGCGCTATGTCTAAATACGAGAAAAATATAACGTGCAAAAGAATAAATATGTGAGGTGATGACATTGCCTCAGCAATCATGAATATTTCAAATCCCATTAAGCCGCACGCTTTACGTAACTTACTAAGCGCAATAACCGTCTAACTTCCCGCGAAGTCGTTGTGTCGGTTCAGCATGCGGAATAGGGATGTGCGGGAATAGGGATCTGCGGATTTGTGCTTGCTGCGCTCGTCTCCTCTCTCTATACCGGGAGCTCTGACTTGCACGGACTTCAGTTGAACAAATATTTCAGAATAACAAACTTTTAGACAATCTCCGGAGGTTTTTCTATGCATTCTATGCAAAAATGTTGCAGCAAATTAATTTCTGAACTGTCAATATTTCAGTTGGACGAACTTTATCTGCGGAAGTGGGCTCATTTTTTAGATGAATTCAATGAACTTTTGCGCTCTGCAGCGCTGGCGCAGCCATGGTGGAAGGAATACTAAGGAGATGCCCTGAGGTCACATTCTTGAGGCCTACACTAGAGGTGTGCACGGGCTCCGGGTAGCCCGAAAGCCCGAGCCCGACCCGGCCCGCGGGCCGGGCTCGGGCGGGCCGACGCATTTCCACATCGGGCCCGGGCCGGGCTCGGGCTACTTGGAGTTTTATCGGGCCGGGCTCGGGCCCGGCGCAAAGCCCGACTCAAGCCCGAAATATAGAAAATAAGCTGGAATTGTTTTCCAGCACGCATACAGCGCCTTTTCAGCGACCGCCCTTTACCGCTTTTCCTTTCCATTCGCTACTTTAAACAAAGGGGAGCTCTCCGATTATCTCTCTGGAATCGTCCGCCTGTCCATCTGAAGTTTTAGTCTTCTGGAAAAAGAAGCAGCAGAGATATCCCATGCTTGCCAGGCTGGCAAAAAAGATATTGGCAATTTCGGCGACGAGTGCAAGCAGCGAACGCAACTTCGGTTCGGCGTGCTACATAATGCAAAAGCGCCGCACTTCGTTGAAGCCGGAATCGTGGGACTGCTTGCTGTTTTGCACGACAGTTTGTAATCTGTTTAATAGAGACTGTTCGTCGTGTGTCGTTTGGTCATATTCGATATGCTCAATAAAATGCCAAATTACCGGAAGACGATGTTTTGTTTTCGCAGCGAACCTTCAAAAAGTCGGGCCGGGTCGGGCCGGGCCCGGGATTGTGTTTTCGTACGTCGGGCCGGGCCGGGCGGGCTCGCAGCCCTTTGCCGTCGGGCTCGGGCGGGCCTTCGACAAAGTCAGCGGGCCCGGGCTGGGCTCGGGCTCGGAAATACGGCCCGTGCACAGCTCTAGCCTACACATCACAAACACCCGCATCGCCTCCTAGCGACGGAGCAGCTAAACATTTCGCTATTTCTGTCTGGTCGTTTGCAAGCGTAGGCGCGCTTCCAGCGAGTCGCAAAATTGACTGCGCCGTGCAAGCGTTGCAGTCGATTCACGCATGCTGCTCCTTGAGCTTGTTATTCAAGAAAGCTACGCAATACGCAGCTGTTGCGCTTACGCGGTGAAAATCGCGTGCAGTGCGGAAGTACCCGGTGTGACTTTTCATGTGTACACATGTTCGCTTCAGTGCTGATCACTGGTGCATGGTATTTTCATTAAAAGATCTCGAATGTGCACTCTGTTGGTTCTCGTTCATTGTGTCAACTCAGAACACGCGTGAACGTTTGTTTTTGGCTTCTGACGCGTCCTACATAACATGCACCGAAGGTATGGTATCGCGTTTTTAGAGGCTTTGCCGTTCATACGGAAGAGCAATAAACTTTTGTTAGTTGTTATCGGACTACGTGCTGTATCTATTGTGCTGTGTGCGTTTGCTGCATGCTAGTAGTTGTGTGTGCACTGGAATTACAAACTTTACGTGCACGATTGCGTATAAAATACAGCGGCGTCCTCTTTTCGACGTGAAGTTATGTCAACTGCTAGGCTAGCGTTGCGTCGAATAGGTACTAAACAAGATCTTAAATCGTGCAGTACCACGATCTAGATCGTCAAATCAGGCTACGAGAAAGGAAAAAAAAGGTCCTAACGCCCAGCAGAACGCGTAAGTCATTGCCAGGTGAGTTTGAATACGTTGATGCAGGGGCTGAATGTTTTTTTTTTTTTTTACGGTACCTGCCGGTACATTCTGTACTGCTGCAGAAAAACGCTCCACGACGACTTTAAGCACGTAGCGCTCGGGCCTGCCACGCACGAGAAGCCGCGCACACGCGCTAAGTTTACGCCGGGGCTACGAATCTGCGCAGAAGCGACCCACCGCGGAGCGACCCGCCGCGCGGCGTCTGTTGTATTGTTTGCCCCATATCGGTTTCTTTGTCCCATAAATTTGACGTCCCTTCCGCCACACTTTTCACAGTGCATTGGGATACGATAGGGTACTTTCCTGAATTTTCCTCCCTCCATGGTTGTAGCCGACGTGAGCCGCCCTCAAGTCACGCATCCACGGCGGTGGTGCAACGTCGCTTGTGCAGGCTCTTTCACAGCAAGACTGAAAGTTGGGTTAGTTGGTGATACATAATGGGCAACAACAGCACGCAGACGGACGGGACGAAGAAAAGGATACACAGAAGAAGCGCTGACTCTCAACTGTGATTTATTGGCGTATGCAGAATATTTATACACAAACGATAAGCATAAAGAACATCCGCAGATGAGCTGGCAAGGGACCATAACAAGGCAAAATAAAAAAGGCTTTTACACCGTGAAGAGACTGCGCTGGTGCGACAAAATATCAAATAAACATACCACTGATTAAGTTTACTTCTTTTTAGGAGCTTGCTCGCCAAGCTTCTTATGCTCGCGCCTTGTCCTCACCTGCGTGACCGTCGGTCCGTCGGCGGCACACACCACGCTCGGCGCAGCTGCGCTCTCTCCGGTGATATCAAGAATGCTCACTAGATGGCGCCGCCGCTCAAGGCGGCACACGCCACGCTCGGCGCAAGCGCTAGTTAGGTGACTGCTCGAGGGCCGCACCTCTCGTTTGGCTCGCTTCCTTTCTCTCTGCCGGGAGTTCACTAAGTCAACACTCTTCGTTGCCGCTCCGCAGCATGAACGGCAGCAGCGTGACGGGCTCGCAACGCAGCAGCAGCTCGGGAAGATCTCGCCTTGAAAATAACCAGCCAACACATGATGTCACGTTAGGCTCTCCGATGCGTATCGTACGACTGTAAATGTCCCCCCACCATCAGGAAACCTGTATCGATGTTGCCTTCTCGAACTTTCCTTTGCGTCCCATCGTCGATGATCCTTTGGTAACATACTTTATTGATCATAAAGCAATCATCTTTAAAAGGAAACGAGTCCCCAAGCTCATCGAGGGACGCCCTTCTTGTACTTTGTAAAAGAACATCTCTGGTGTATATGTAATAGATATAGTTCATCCATCATAAAGCAATCATCTTTAAAGGGAAACCAGTCCCCGAACTCATCGAGGGCCACCCTTCTTGAACTTGGTAAAACAACATCTCGTGTGTATATAATGCTTATAGTTCATCGAAATGTATATATACATCATAAAATATATATAGAGCATCCAGCCTTACATTAATAAACATTGTGTATGTAATGCCTATATAACAACGTTGTCACGTTTATATACGATGGTAGAGGAATGTGTTTGAACTTGGTAAAACAACATCTTTTGTATATATATAATGTTTATAGTTCATCCAAATGTATATATTCTTCGTCAAAATGTACATAGTGCATCCAACCGTAAATTAATAAACATTGTGGATGTAATGTATGTATAACAACGTTCTCTCCACCTATATATGATAGCAGAGGAATATGAACGGAGCATTCGCGTGTTACCCGATTATCTCCGAGCAAGCTCCTCTAACATCATTCACTTCGTGGATATGGCGGTGATTTTTTTCGTGTAATGAAATCGATGTTTGGCTGACGCAGGACTCTCCTTCTTTTTTAATGTAGAAATCTTCCACAAGTTCCCGTGTCGTTTGATCACTGTGTTTAAAGAGCACTGTCGTATCACTGAACAACGGCTTGCACGCACACGTGTTTCAATGCGAAGGCAGGTTGGCATACGTATGCAACCTGCCTTTGCATTGAAACACGTGTGGGTGCAAATCATTGTTCCATCCATGCAGTGTTGATGTTGTAGATTTGTATTGTTCCCTTCCGCAGCGGGAGCTAATGAATTGCGTGAAGGAATGCATTACAGAGAACAACGATGAGCAAAAATTCAAAAATGAGTGTACTTTGAACGTGGATATGATTTTAGAGTTATTGATGTTTTATTTGCGATCGACTTTCATTGTGTGGGAAGGGAAAACGATGGTCCAAAAAGCCGGCGCATGCATTGGGTCCAGCGTGGCACCGGTACTGAGCGACATTTTTCTAGGAAAAGTCGACTCAAGCTAAGCAATGAGACTTGAAAGGAATGTTGTTCGTGTCGCCTGATACGTGGATGTTTACTTAACTGTAGTGTTCAAATACGAAGCGTCCTTGAATGTTTATGAGATTCTGGATGCCTTTCGAAACACTTGAATGGGGCTTAAGTTCACCAGCGAAAAGCCTTCACACCATGCAACAGAGTTCCTAGATCTAAAGATAACCTTTTCTAAAACCAACCTTGTTGGTCGTATAACCCCAGATCTGTAAAACCACTCCCTAATTATAAGTCAGGGCATTCGAAAATAGTGAAGAATGGCAACGCTACGCCGAGCCTCGAGGCCGTGATTAAGAATTCGTGTAGGCAGCAGGGGGAAAAACGGTTTTCTGAGCAGTTGAGTCGTCTTCAGGCAGTGGGTTTCCCGACCCCTGTAATCACTTCCGTCTGCGAAGGGCTGGTGCGTCAGATTAAGAAGGGACAAAAGATTGCAAGAAAAGAGCGGCCAAAAAAAAAGGTTCATCCATGCCCTACATGCACAGAATGGCACATGGGTTAAAAAATGTTGCGTCACGTTACGATGTTGAGGTAGGATTTTCAGCCAAAAATGAGTTAGGAAAGCTGTGCCCAATAGTGAACAAAAGCAATGACGAACGGAGGTCTAGCCAAAATAAATGTGGTTTGAAACACAGGGACGCAGCAGTGCGCTCTGCACAAGAGGTAGTGCACAGAACAAAATATCATTAACCTGTAAAGAAGTGTGCATCGGGCAAACGGGGAGCTGCCTCTGTGTACGGCTAAAAGAACAATTCGGAACCTTCTAGACCTGCGCGTATGCCAACCCGCCTTCGCAATGCAACACGTGTAAGTGCAAGCCATTGTTCAGTGACACGACAGTGCTTTTAGACATAGTGATCAAACGACACGGGAAGCTGTGGAAGATTTCTACATTAAAAGAGAAGGAGAGTCCTGCGTCAGCCAAATATCGGTTACTTTACAGGAAAAAGAAGTAAACTTAACCAGTGGTATGTTTGTTTGATATTTTGCCGCTCCAGCGCAGTCTCCTCACGGTATAAAAGCCTTTTCTATTTTGCCATGTTATGGTCCCTTGCCAGCTCCTCTGTGCATGTTCTTTATGCTTATCTTTTGTGTATAAATAATCTGCATATGCTAATAAATCACATTTGAGAGTCTGCGCTTGTTCTGTCTGTCCTTTTCGTTGTCCCGTCTGTCTGCGCGCTGTTTTTGCCCATTCTGTTTTACACTTAGTGGAGAACTCGGAACACGCTGCAAAGCGCTCCGAGTTTTGACCTAAGTGTGAAACATCTTGCGCATGCAGCGCCGTCGAGGCAAAGCGGCCGCGCGGCAGACGAAAACGAGCCACGTACGCTTTAGTACTTGCGTAACACTATCATATTTGGAAATTCTTTCCAGAGTTAGTCCGGAACCGAAAAAAGAGCACGATGAAGTTGTAATGACTGAGGCAGGTTCCAATCTAGTACAGCCGAGGCTGTAGGATATGTCCGAAAGTTGCGAGACTTCGTGTGACAGCCGCAATCTGTTCCTGAGGTAGGTCGCAGAAACATACAGTCTGAATAGCTTTGTGGTTTTGTATGTTTACATGTGTTCCTCGCTGTATGTTGTTATTTGTCATCGTTACTGCGTCCTGCGCTGTTGATGAAATTTCAAATTCGATGGCTCGTGGTAACCGCACCTCTTTTTTTCACAACAGCCAGAAATAGCCGCGTAAAGTGAGTTATTACAGCAAAAAACTATCACCGTACTAAGAAATAACTGTAAGAAATCACTGGAAAAATTTTGTAAAGGCAGTAAAGATTACCTTGACTACACTCGCTAAGAAACCTAACACGGGAAAAAATTACTACCTTTTGTATACCCGAACGCTTGGTCGACATGAGAACGAATTTTTACCTCCACTGGAAGCAGTAAAAAAGAAACAGAAGAGGGAATGTGTTAGTGGATAAGCGATTTACCCCCCTTCTGAGTTACTTTTGTTCGGTGTTCAGAACAGTCATAGCAGCTTAAAGAAGGTCAAAGGCGTACATGCAATATTGCTGCCACACTCCTTTATCGATGAGGTGAAATGCAATACGAGGAAATTTGAAATTCGATGCCACGGAGAAAAGTCGCCGGAGAAGTCGAAATAACCGCGCATTTAATACCAACGTGAGGGGTTCTTACATATCACAATGATGAAACACTGAATAATCTTAATTGATACAGCGCACACGAGACGATGACGAAGATTAAGGAAACACAGGACAGGCCCTGTTTTCTGATTCTTTTTCGTCGTTACGTGTGTGCTGTATCAAGCAAGATGAACGCATACCAACTCGCACAAGCTTCCATTCTTATACTCTAAGCCATGCTTTCAAAATTTCAAATATGCCAGGGGGCTTCCCAAATGCCGTACATTAAAATCACGCCAAAATGATAGTATGCTCTAGATGAGAACAAAAAAATGCCATGCCTGCGATGAAAGCTCAGCACAGTCACAGCGAAACCTGCAAGAGCGGCATTTCTCGACACCGTTAGAAACTCTCTTGTGGCTACTAATACAAGTACACCAGCAAGGTACCCACTCTGCTACAAATCATAATGTTTGTGAAGTTTGGAAGCATCCATCACGACATTATTCGTCGTTCTGCGGAGAAGCGTGGCACCATCTGTAAGGCATTAGTGCATTTTGTTGATGCGACGGTTGATAACGATGAAGAACTATGGCTGGGCCCCTTGTAATGGGTTGGAAGCTTCAAACGACCCACTAGTGATGTAATTCGCATTGTGTGACGCCCGGTCGTTATTTAACTCTCCCACCACGCTTTATGACATACGTTAACGTGAAAAAGAGGGAGAGAGGGAGCTAACTTTATTGACACCTTGAAAAAAATCACAGCATATCCACGGAGTGAATGATGATGAGTGGGCGAAGCTGCGGAGGTTCATCGGTAAACCGTGAATCTTCCGTGAATTCTGCCCAGTACATCATCACCGACGTGAGATCGGGCGCGTTTATACTAAAGGTTTGATGAGTTATGACGACTTGCAGCTCACTTTAATTTTACATGTACGCTGTGAATTTTCATTGTTTAGAAAACCATTGCTTTAGAAAACATCTGGCGTCTTTCGTTAAGCAGCTGGCGTCTTTTCGTTTTGCTTTAGAAACATCTGGCGTGCTTTCGTTTTGCTTTTACAAAACATCTGGCGTCTTTAGTTGGTTTATTTCATCAATCAACGGCGTTTTGAACAAAATTTTTATTGTTTAATCACGCACAGGAGAAATCTCACCAGGCACTACCTTGGAGGTAAACAATGGCTGCTAATGGGAATGAGAGACAGAAGAAGTCGGCTTTTAGCTAACACTCACACTTCTACTTCTACTAACGTTTCCTACTGGAACATGCCAATGGCTGCTAATGGGGAATGAGAGACAGAAGAATTCGGCTTTTAGTTAACGCGCACGCTGCGAATTTTTTATTATTCAACAACGCACAGGAAAAATCTCCCACCGGCACCACCTTGGAGGTCAAAGCGTAAGACTGGTTACGCACTACGACTACTACGACTACTACGAGGGACGAACGGGTGCCGCCTTAAGGAGCTTCGCCCCTAAAATGGATCACGGGAGCTTTATGGGTTTCCTTGGCAACCAACAGAAGTACACTTGCGTGGAACCCACAACGCTATAAATCACCATAATTTTAACGCGATAGCGTTAGAGAGCTCGTGTCGCAGAAATTCCGCCGTCGGCATCGGCACCGTTGGTTGTGAGCCAAAAATCGACCGTGAGCGAAAAATCGAGAAAGAAGCAAATATAAAGAATAAAAATTCTGGTCCCATTGAGGATCGAACCCGGGCCGCTCGCGTGGCAACCAGGTGTCCTACCACAAAGCCACGATGTTACTTGCAGCTGCTTCGGAAGAAAAACACTACATAAATGCCATGTAGTGGAAGGAGTCTCCTTAACGCATTTTGTTCGACAAGTGCCACGACGAAAACGAGCCCATTCGGCGATTTGTAGGCGAATTTGGGAGGCCATCAAACTATGTCGAAAAAGGCCGGGATAGTGCAGCCATCGCCGCTAAAACACACACGAACATTCAAACAGCTCTAAAAATGGACAACTATGTCCATCTAGCGGAAAACATATCAACGAGCAAACAGCAAACGCTAGATAATGTGGTGCCATCTGTGAGGCATTGTGAGACTCTTCATGGCCTCCGAGATGGCGAGCGCGCGGCGTGTATCTTGGAGGCCATGCGACCCTTGCTTCAGATCAAAACCTGTACCATTCGCGCGCGCGCGCGCGTGTGTGTGTCTGTGTGCGTGTGTGTGTAACAATACACATTAATAAGTATGCACTTAGTGGTTGAAGTGCACACTAGGGGCCGGATTTCGCTATTGCGTTCAACTCTTAAAGGGTCCCCCAATTTTTGTAAAGTAATGAAGCAGCCACTGTGCAATTTTTCTTCATTCTGCGGAGAACCTTGGTAGCCGCTAAGCACATGTGGGGCATTATGTGCACTTTGTTGATGCTGTGGCTGATGACGATGAAGAATTATGGCAGATCCCTTTGTAATGGGTTGGAAGCATTCAACAACACATTCAATAAAACTTGTACCTGGGCGAGTTGGTTCATACTTGAAGGTAAAAACTGGTAAGCGCAAATAAAGAAGACAGGGACACAGGAAGACTGAACATGGACAGGCGCTACAACACGAACATTAAGATATTAGGCAGGAGTAAAGATACTACCGCCCGTGAACTGATGGAGGCGTTCCATATATATGCAAGAGGAAAGGCATGTGTTAGCGACACGTCCGTATCATTGTTTGCTAGTGAACGCGCTTTTTTGAGTGCTTTTCTGTAACCGGTTAGATTTGTGACCATGTGACCACGTGCTCAGAATCATCCCTGTATCATGAGTACATACTGAAGGTTGAAGATAAATAAAAGTTAGTTGAAAGTAGCGCCTGTCCATGTTCAGTCTTCCTGTGTCCCTGTCTTTTTTATTTGCGCTTACCAGTTTTTACCTTCAACAACACATTCGTTGCGCAACTCGCATTGTGTGACGCGCGGTTACAGAATATGCGTTGTGTATCTCCTCGTTGTTATTTTACTCTTCTACCACACTACATTATATATATCAATGCGGTTTCTTCCCGACATGAAACCTGTACAGGGTCTTTTTGCAAAGCAGTTTCAAGCACCGGCATGGCTCTGAGGTAGAATACTGGGCTCTCACGCACATGGCCCACGTTCGCACCTCATTACATCCCGGATATTTTTCCTATTTGGTTTTTTCTTTTTTTTATTTCGCGCGATAGTCGTTACGGACACCGGCGGTGGCGGACAACTACGGAGCCAAAAACGGTCCTTGTTGTGATATCATAACAGCTTTCGCTGCAAAGAAACTTTATAAATCTGACAACCATCATATTATTCTCAGTGTTGTATAAAATGTTTACTAAGGCAATTTCAACACAACATGAGCAACGCTAATGTTCAAGCAACCTAAAGAGGAAACAGTTTCATGAAAGCGCATTCTACAATAATCACGGCCATGTGATCATTCAGGTAATTGAGGTGTTTGTTTTACAACGGGTGTTTGGAAAACCTTTTAACCGATAGTCCATAGCCCGAAAGGAAAAGTTTTAGCCCCTACTCTGGTGCTTTCAGGGACCGCCGTGTGAGCGCTAAGAAAAACGGTTTTATTTATGCAATCAAGAGTGAAGGCGGTTTCATGAATATGTAATCTACAGTGGATCACGGTCGTGCGATCACTCACATAACTGAGAAGTCCGCTTTACCTGCCACAGGTGTTCGTAAGGTCATTCGTTGATGCAAAGGGTAAGATCACCTTGATTGTCGGGTGCTTTCATAGGCGGCCCGGTCAATTGTTTATCGATACAACCGAGCAGCCTACAAGTCTGCCGCTATGACTAGTGAGCATCGGAAACGGCAACAGCACGAGTGTGCCCTATAGTTCACTGTGTGATCGATTCACGAGTTATAGAACGAAAAAAAAACGCAAACCGTTATGCTCTAACTCAGTACAGTAAAAGCGCGTTAATTCCATCGCATTATTTCGGAAACTCGCAATATTAAGGCGTGATCGTTTTGCCGGCAAGCATGTGTATTTTTATTGGCGTCAGACTCACGCGGATTCGGTCATATATAGCCGCCACGCGTGTGAATTCGGACGATCCTCGGAACGCGCCAACCACGAATCGCCGCATATGCGCGACGAAAGGAGGGCGAAAACGGCATTCGCGAAAATCCGAAGCGACCGCGGGCATACAGAAAAGCGTGATCATCATTTAAAATTTCGCCACAATCACGTTGTTTCGTTGCAACAAACTCGCTTCTTTTTTTTTTTACTTTGCTCGTTCCACGGCAACTGCGTGGGCGCTGTCTATGACTCGGCCGATAGCGAAGGGCGTCAAAGTTGCGACAAGCAGTGTTATCGATTTTGTCGTGTGCCTTCAGAACTGCGTATCTGCCATTCACGAGTGCGCACAGCGCGCCAGGTTTATTCAGTGGTCGATTCTGCGCTCAATGTTTTGGTTTGGACTCAGGGCGTATAGGCATCACGCGGGCCTTCAGAACTGCGCACACCCTATGATCCTCTCCATAGCGACCCTGGCTTCGTGCACAGCAGAATCCGCTCTCAGTAGCTTTATTTTGACTTCGGGCAATGCACGCGCTATCTCACAAAACCCAAACGTTGTGGGAGCTAATAAAAATGAAGCGATTCAGCTGCGGTCCGCATGCTGGCATAAAGCGTATATGCTATGTTATGGTGGATACACTATCAGCTGGAGTACATTTTATAGTGAAAAAGCTGCTGCTGGGGGCGACACAAATAAGGCATGGGCTCAGAGCACGTTTTGGCTTAAGACACTGGGGTCTCGAATCGCGGCCACATAGTGAACGAAGTCGCGTACGGCGCAAATTGCGACTTTTTTACCCTTACGCAAAAGTGCTACTGAATTTACGTATTCACCAGGAAATTAAGAATGCCTTGAGGTAGGAGACATTTGATTATTGTTTACTTTATATTTTCAATAATTAGCAATTCGGTTAATTTTGGACAGTTTCACCGGTCCCGTGAAACCTCAATTAACGAACGTTTTGCTGTATATGAGAGTGATGTTTACTTAATCAAGTCCTTTTACCACTTCGTATGTGCCGGCTCTATGTCCTCTTCACAACAGCTATGTACCTGCGTTGTCGAGAGAGGGTGGCAACCGGATGCTGTATCGCAAGCGTTGCCAAAGTTTCAGAGCTCAAAAATTTAAAAAGTAAGCAGGCAATATATAACCACCTATGAACAATTAATAAACAGTGCAAACAAAAATAAGAGACATGTGTTCGCGCTGAAGGGGATATAATTCTAATTATGTCCGGCTTTTCAATGTTTCACGGTTATGAAACCCCGCGAGGACTGTTGTAGACTAAGAAACAGCACTAGATTCAAAAGTCATTTCAATTGTCTCGGAAGCAATTTTCACAACACATTATGTCAATCATATATAATGCTTAGCAGACATCTAGAAACTCTAAATACATCTTGCTTCACCACTATAAATGTAATACACAACAATAAAGAGAACTAACAAAAAACAACGCCAGGAAAAGTATAGGGGATGGTATTTGTAGGGGTTGTGATATAATTGCGAAAAAATTAAAGCGGACAAAAAACAACTCGCTACCGGCAGGGACCGAACGTGCAACCTTCGGATAACGCGTCCGATGCTCTACTAATCGAGCTACGGCGGTGGTCGTTCCTCCGTGCACGTTATTGTGTATACCTGCGCATTTAAACCTGTGAGTGTTGGTGAACGCCGCACGTAGCCCTGATGGCGAGTGTGGAACACTGTTCTTTTGCCTGCAGGCGTCATGCGAGCACGCAAAAGAAGAGCGTTCCAAGGTGTTATGTTAGTCCTGATTCTTTTTAGTCCTGACTTTTTTGCTCGTAAATGCAATACAATTACGATCGCGATAAGGCCAAAGAGAGAGATATGGTCTCTCAAATGTTCGCTGGATGCTTAGGCGAAATCGGGAAGAAATGTGAACATACATTAAGAGAAAATATCTAGGCAAACACGTTCTTGAAATTACGTAGTGCTCTTCAGCAATGCTGGTAACTATTAAAAAACTGGTTAAACATTTATACAGAAATAGCATTACAGTTCGGTTATTAGGAATATGCCGAAGAGGAAGACAATGCTTAATTGCCTGGCGCAAGTGAAGCAGTTCGCGATTTGCAACTAGGAAGATGTCTCGAATTGAAGATGATACGGAAAGAATTTATAAATTAGAACACCCTTCCACTCTTCCTGAACTGAAAACTGCGTACTCATTTCCTAACGTCAGCTCTACCATAAAGGCTGAAACTGAGAGGGTAAACCGCTCAATAAGGCTGTTAGGGGTGCGCAGCACGCGAGAAAGAGAGCGAGAGAAACATTTATTAGGTGGCCAATAGGTGAATGTGGGAGGGTCCCTTATTCCGGGAACCCTCTGACCTGGACCGCCTGCCGGGCCCGCGCGACGAGTGCGCGCTGCTCGACCAGGTCCGGCTTCGAAATCTCCGCCTCCCACACGTTCACTAAGGAGGTTTGGGTCTGCATCTGTTGCTCCTGCTTGTATGGCTGGGTTGCTTGCATTGCAACCCAACCCTTTGCATTGCAGCAGAAGGTGCTGTGTTGCTTTGAAGTGTTGCTTTGAAGTCGTTTGTAGTCCGTGCCTTCGTCTCTTGAAAGTTTGTGATGCGGGGAGGGTAGAACCTCCGTTCAAGCCGATAGTGCTGCAGCAATTCGTGGTTGGTTAGAGCACTGATTCGGTTTCTTCTGCTGGTGTTCTTGTGTGGAAGGTGCCTCGAGTTTTTTGTGGGGAAGTCCGGTTGATGCATTCGCGGGTCGCGGCGTGTGCTACTTCATTCCCCTCGAGGCCCTCGTGACCCGGAACCCAGACAATGCAGGTGTAGGGGGGAGGAGTGGTAAAGCGTTTCAGTATTTCTAACGCTCTTGTGGAGATCCTTCTTTTCAGGTTGTTGCGTGCCGCTGTTTGGGAGTCGGTAAAGACTACTGCGGGATCCTCACTCGTTTGGGTGACCAGTGCCATAGCGGCCTCTTCTGCTGTATCCGCGTGTTTGGCCAGAATAGTCGCCAGTGCCGTCCTCCTGTGGTCTGTGATGCAAATTGCGAAGGCGCTACGTTCCCGATACTTGCAAGCATCCACGTATGACGTCTGCGGGTCATTGCGGTGGTTGTTCCTGACGTTGTTTACCCTGGCGAGCCACCTTCCTCGGTGATGTTCAGGCTGCATGTTGCGGGGGATCCGCTCAACTTCCGGGCATTTTCGGAGCTGAGACGGTATCTTGCCCTTATGTTCGTCGTCGGGTTCTAGGATGGTTGCGTACCCTGTGCGTCAGATCACTGCTCCAGATAACAGCAGCAGCGTATATCCTTGTTGCCATTTGGAGTAAAAAATTCTCCTGGCCGGGCCACTCAATGCGTAGGAAAAATAGCCGCTGGTCAGTGAGAGTGAGCCAGTGGGTACGAAGAGGTTCGAAATGCTGCCGATGGTGACAGAAGGTTATGTAGGCTGATGGAATTTAACAAGAAATCATAGTAACGTGGACTCAGGCTACGCAAGATAGCGCAATTTGGACAGCATTGAGAGAACCATTCTTTCGCCGGCAGACATGAAATAGACTGGCGCTGATTAATAATACATGAGTGTTCTCCCATACCATGCAATCCATGTGTTTGGGGAGTGTAATGCTGCATATTCTTTTTGTGTAAGACATCACAACGCGCAAAATATCAGATAACGCTGGTGCACTAGAAGGGTTACTATAAGCAAAGGCGAAATATCTATCATTTGTAGACAATTTAACCAAGTCATCGTCTCTCCTCAACCTTTCACATGCATCAATGGATGTTAAATTCATTTCAGGGTTTGCATTCAGGTGACACTTCAGTATTCCTAAGCCTCTCGGCATACACTCGCAGAAATCATTTCACAGCCCTTGATTAAAGAAGTTATGCGCACTCACGCAGTGCATATTCCTAGACATTTAGCTTTGCCATTGCCGTAGTTTTGAACAAAAATATATGCATATAATAGGAACGTGTGACAAAAGTGACGTGATCTCACTTTCACGCGTGTCAACTTCATTTTTATTGTAGTGGTATTACCGCTAAGCTGGCGTAGCTCTCTTCATATTTAATATCTTGTGGTAACGAGGCAAGAAGCACCTCTTCACTACGTTTCCTCACAGAAAGTTGCTATTTTACTAAAAAGCCAAACATCTGTCGTTTTGGACATTTTCACATATTGAAAGTGATTACTGAAAGTCTGGGGATACTTTCTGCCCTGGGCGGGAGGAGCCGGACCACGTAACAAATGTGACATATATTTGTATGCTTTCCCTTCCAACGAATCGTAGACGCTGGCCAGGGCCTGCGTCAATTCTTTATTTCTGCATTGACCGTGTCTGTGTTCATTTGTTATATTTCAATACAAAGGCGAGAGTCTACCTGAGAGGGTACGTCGATTTCTCGTCATAAATCTTTGGGCGCAAATGTAACGTTGATGTTTTACGTTGTAAACGTACACGTACTAAACAAAATCGGACAGGCCCATTTTTTGTCGTCTTCTGTTGATTGAATGGCCCACTGTTTGAATGTGCTAGCTTCGCAGCATTGCCCAAGGCGGTAGAAGTGCCGTATTGGTCCACAATATTAACATAGTTGGTAGAACGAGGGCGATATGCTTTCAGGCTGCTTACAAGGAACTGTTCCAGAGGAAGTGATTGCAGGTGGGTAGATCGCGAGGTTTAGCCACCTGCAATCTTTATGATGGACTTTATGATGGACCGCGTCGTCGACATGATACGCCGACAAGCCGTGACAATAAGGTGCTTCGCCACTGAAAGGAGGGGCGAGGTAATATGATAACAATAGGAAGAGGCGATGCGTATGTAGAATAGCCACGTAGCGCAGCCCTTTCCCTACTGTCATTTGTCCAGTCCAGTGCTCTTGAGAAAATTCAGCACATCCCTTGTAGCAGATGCTGAGAATGGCTGATTGCGTATTGTTCACAAACTACAACGTTTACTTCGTGTTTTCTACTCGGAAGCCTGTCATCGTAAAAGATAGCGTCTTAATTTGTTGAACGTACAGGGGAGTTCCGATATACAGCAAAACCTCGGTGATACGATCACGGCTCGTACGAATTTCGGGGTGATACGAATTTTTATGTGGTCCCGGCCAGGGCCCATTAGCCTGCAATGTATTGGAGTACGGTTGTTGCGAACCGATTGTCACCCGGTGACGTTTGATAGGTACGTACGCTAGCGCACAGGTACGAACAGTGGCTGCGCGCGCTGTCGCGAAAGACGCGGCAGTCGTGGCGGGTGCGGGCAATCGCGCTGCGCGACCGTCAACGGTGCGTCGTTGCTTCAGAGATTGTTCGCGCGAATCTTGGAGGCCTTTATGCGCCTTCGCGTTTAGATTACAGGTGGCACTGACGTCGCGTTTTTTTTTCCACCGCGTCGACGCGTGCTGCCGTGCTCGAGGCAGCAGCGTTTTTGTACTGTGTTAACACGTGCCTATCACGTTGATGCAAGCCATGTCCTCGCAATCAGACGTTCTATGAAACAAGAGTGAAACTTGGGCTGCGGGTTCTTCATAAAGAACCAGAAAAGTGGACAAAGACCCCGAGGAACGAAGCGGACGCTCTTGGCGAAGGATCTAGGCCTCGAAGCGTACGCGCACATATGCCAACTCTCCGATTTGCACGGATTTTGAGCAAACCTCCCTCATGGCTGTAAATCTGCCGAAAAGAGCCCCCAACGCCACCGCGATAAGAAGGTAACAGCAACAAAGGACAGCGATTCTAAAACTTTCTGTCACTCAGCTATCGCGTGCAAAGCGCTTCTTTAGGTCACTTTCGCCGCAGTACTTTAGTGTCGTGCAGAAAAGCGTAGTAAGATTAGGAAGGGGCTACTAGCAGTCACGGGTCACAACACATCTGGTTCATTGATTACACACGCGCGCACGCACCGTGTATTTACGAGTACCGAAACGTGATAAACGTTTGTTTGGTCTGGTCGGCATCTCTTTTTGTTTCGAATGTACGGTGCCGGCCACACGGGATTCCTTGATGCTGTCGACTTCCATGTCAACACATAGTGCATGCGCTATGGAAATCAAGAAAAAAGAGTGCACAAACCGCAACAGAAGGTGAGGTAACAGGAAAGCTGTATATTTTTCTTGCTTCAAAATCTTGTCACCATTGCCGAATTTTCGGAAATATTAAGATCACAGTGGCACATTCCAGTTGAGAAAGAGATTTTATGGCTTTCACAGCAGGCGCCATGCCACTTTGAGGCTGTAGTGTTGCCATGCTGAATGTTACACGGTTCGGTTGTCAGACGCTAGTTACCCGTTGCATGTGTTGACCGCTGTAGCAAGTAGCATGCTGAAGAAAGCCAAGGAAGTTGACTGTAATACCGTTGAGCATGTGACGCATGAAAGACAGAAGGTTGTTGTCTTGCCCTACCTTCACAATATTAGTCACAATCTGATGAAAATTGCAAAGCGTGTAGGTGCCGATGTTGCGCTATCTGCTCCTTTCAAGCTGTCAAGCTTGTGCGCTAAAGTAAACGCGGGTGTGCGCAAGCCACGCGGATGCAACAAGAAGCACCGCGAACCGTTTGTCTCCTGTGTAGAGGGAGTAGTATATTCTATTCCGCTCACGCGCGGCAAAGAATATGTGCGCCAGACAGGCAGATGTATTATTGATCATCTGCGGGAACATAAGTACAATGTGGGAAATCTCGCCTTGTCCGGCCACCTAGCTGCGCATTGTGCGCGTTGTGGTTGCAAGCCACTATTCAACCGAGCGCATTCATTAGCTAGAAATTCGGATCAACTAACGCGGGAAATTATTGAAGCGGCAGAGATAAAACATAGAGACGTGGTAAGTTGCCCTTGAATCTGTCAATCAGAAAAGGAAATGCTATTTCTGTCGCGTCAGCCGCTTGTGTGATATGCTTGGTTGATTGCCTTGTGTGTTCCTTCGCCCCCCTCGCCCCTTTTACTTTTCCTTTCGCGCGGTGTCATGTGCATATATATGCGATTACCTGCAATAAACACTGAGTTGTTAGTTTAGGGCTGTGTCCCGTCTTGCTCTGCCGTAGTCTGTGTGAATTTTTGCGCTACTGCTCACATTCATGCTGAATGATTCTTTAAAGTACTCACATTTGACTACTGAAACCTTATATTAATTTCAGAGTTCATTGAAAGTGGCATGGTTGAGGTGTCCGCCAAGAAGCGAATCCTGGTTAGGGAACGAGAGCGCGATGGGAACACCGTCCGATTACGCTGTGGCGTCCACGACTTGAAGGCGAAGGTCAAGCGTTCTCCAAGTGTTTTTAAGCATTGTTGGCAGGGTGAGATAGTAAAGAGACATTAATAAGAAAATCCGAATAAATTACTTAGGTTGCTTTGCAGAAACTGTGTGGGAGCAGAGCTAAGCCATTTCTGAAT
Source organism: Rhipicephalus sanguineus (assembly GCF_013339695.2). NCBI lineage: Eukaryota > Metazoa > Arthropoda > Arachnida > Ixodida > Ixodidae > Rhipicephalus > Rhipicephalus sanguineus. The sequence continues at coordinate 37,903,859 of NC_051179.1, read as the reverse complement.
AGCAATGCAGGCCACTTGCCACTTCATTGAAAAGGAGACTCCTGAGAAGGCGTTTCTGGATGACACGGCCTGTTCGAGCCTTTCATTGTGGGATGAACAGTTATCCCCATCACTAGACCCTTCACCAAATGAGATTGGAGGTGTGTATGATTTGATGACTATTTGTATAATGTTGTGTACTCGTGGTAGCACAGATCGCCTTCATCTGGCTTGCTTTTGTGCAATATTGTATGTGAATTCTCTTATTATATGCTGTATGAAAGAAGGGGAATTTTTAAGGGCTCGTTTTTTTTTTCTTAGTTAGACACAACGTTAATAAGAACCAACAGGCAATCAAGCCAAGGAATGTATCGGGGACCTTACTTCTAGTAATCATGATTAAATGTGAAGAAATTAAAGTGGACAAAAAAACAACTTGCCGCCCGCAGGAACCAAACCTTCCACCTTAGAATAACGCGTCCGATGCTATATCAACTGAGCTACGGTGGCGTTTGTGCCACTGTCCACTTTATGGGGTATTCATAGGTGTGTTAATCAGTGCCACTCGTAGCCATGATGATGAGTGTGGAACACTTTTTTTTGCCTGCTGGTGTAACCTGCATGTGATCTATAGAGACAAGCTGCTGCAATTAAGCAGCCTTTATTCAATAGCCACTCACCACTGCTGGCATCAGAGCCACCTTGGCCTTGTGTGGTTGTAACCCTGATTGTGACAAATTTTGCTGTTGATAAAGCGCCACTTACAATTTAGTGTATGTCATGCATATAGATGCATGGTATACTGTATAAATAATATACTTTCACAGATGTGCTGTGTGAAAGAGTAGCACGGTGGCAGGGCGCAAGCGCTATCACATGGCTTAATTTTTTTATATTTCGTGGGCTTTTTTCTTTGCAGCGCTGTAAAATGAATGTAAGAAGTATTATCCAAGACACAATTCACTCAGTGGTTTCTGAAGGTGCTGTACAACTCTGGGATCATACTTTGCGGCTTCATTCAATATTTAAGATATTGAGTAACTAAACATAATGAATGAGTTAGTTAAGGGGAAATTAAAAATCGTCTGAGTAAGTAAATTAGGCTAGTGTGAATATATGCGTGCAATTTAATTCCGACGTGCCTCTAATTTTTAAAGTCTTGGCTAAACTTACAAAGGACAGGCTGTATATAGGGTCTCTGGATGAAATGAAATCTTCAACAGACATCTGTCTGGTCGGAAAAAATCATCGAATAAAACGAAGAGGACGTCGACCACAAGATGATAAACTATGCAGCCAGTCTTTGTTTCACCGCGTCGAGAAACTGCATCGCGCGGTGGCATGATAGGCACTAGTGCCTATATTCTTCCATTTATGGAAATAATATTTGTACTTACAGAGCTTATATTTTCACTATTATTCTACGACGGCTTTGCGTTCAAAACGTATATTTCGATTTTTTTTAATGTTTACCCTTTGCAGAGTAGCATTTAAGTTTTTATAAATATTTTTCTTTCTTTTTGATGGATTTATCTTTGTTTCATAATTTGTTTATTATATTCGAAATAAATCCGTTGATTATAAATAACACTGTTGGAAAGACCAATTCTTCATCCATCGTTTGATACCCTACACTTTAGCATCAATAATTTCCTGTGGCAAGCAAAAAAATATTTCCTTGACTAGCCAAAAAAATGCCAGGCCTGCGCGGAAAGCGCAGCACAGTCACAGCGAAAGCTGGAAGAGCGGCATTTCTAGAGCCCGTTGTAAACTCTCTTGGGGCTACTAATACAAGCACACTAGCAATGTACCCACTACGCCATAAATCACAATATTTGTGAAATTGGGAAGCACCTACAACGCCATTATTCGTCATTGTGCGCAGAAGCGAGGTTCCAGCTACACACATGTAAGGCATTATGTGCACTTTGTTTACGTGACGACTGATGACGACGAAGAATTGTGGCTCAGCCCTTTATAATGGGTTGGAAGCTTTAAACGGCTCACCAGTTACGTAATTCGCATTGTGTGACGCCCGGTCGCTCCCACCATGCAATATAACATACATTGACGTGAGAAAGAGAGACAGACAGAGGGGGAAAAACTTTATTGGGACCCTGAGGATATGGATGATGGGCTCATGGGCTTCCTTGGCAACCAATGCAAGTGCACTTGCGAGGAACCCACTATGCTACAAATCATAATTTCTGTGAAGTAGGGAAGCAGCCACTATTCCATTTTTCGTCATTTTTCGTCAACCACGGAGAGCCGTGGTATACCACGGCTCTCCGTGGTTCGCATAATGCCTTACATGTTTTTAGCGGGTATACCCGCTAAAAACATGTAAGGCATTATGCGAACTTTGTTGGTGTTGTGCCTGATGACAATGAAGAATTATTGCAGAGCCCCTTGTAGTGGGTTGGAGGCATCCAACAGCCCACTCGTTGCGCAATTCGCATTGTGTGACGCCTGGTTACAGAATTCGCGTTGTGTGGTGCGTGGTTGTTATTTCAATCTTCTACCACACTAAATTACATATGTTAATGTGGTTCCTTCTGGACATGAAGCCTGTATAGCGTGTTTTTGCAAGGCAGTTCCAAGCACCGGCATGGCTCAGAGGTACAACACTGGGCTCCCACGCAGAGGGCCCAGGTTCGAACCCGATTCCATCCTGGAAATTTTTTCTTATTTCCGTTTTTTTTTCTTACTTCGAGCGATAGTGGTTACGGACACCGGCGGCGGCGGCGGCGGCGGCGGCGGCGGCGGACAACTACGCCACCAAAAACGGCCGTTGAAATGATCTCATAACAGCTTTCGCTGTAAAACAACCGATTTTTCCGCGGTCACGAAAGCGTTATGAGCGTTATTCGAGGTAATTAGTGTAGGTTATGTGCAGCTGTTATCTACCAGCAAGCGGTCAGCAGAACAAAGCGTGAATTGCGAAATAATTTTCAGAACTTCCGGTATCTTTGCCGTATGTATACATGCAGAATAAAGTTGTGTGTATTCTCAGCTTTTCTACGCTAAATATTCCTGCTGCTTACCTAAAAGCGAAAGCGTGGGCAACATGCATTCGTTGACTTGCACAAAAATCTACCCCATGTTAAATTCCACATTCAGTGGAAAATGTCGTAAAGATTTCGACATAGCCAAAGAAAAGGCTGGCAAGAACCAGCGTTAAAAGCTCGAAAAGAAAGAACGATGGCGTAGCCAACAATAAAGGCTGGCAAAAAATATTGGACCTGTCAATATTTTTACTATGTTGGCGATACGTGCGACGGAGACTGTTGTCTACAGCCATATTTGCCTTTATTGGCGATATGTTGGACGGGCAATGTTGGCCAGAGCCATCTTTGCCAACATTGGGCCATGATTGGCTTCCAGCATTGGACCAATGTACATTTATGTGTAGCAAACCCCCAAAAGCCAAAGTAGGACCAATATTTCTGCCAGTGTTTGCGAACCTTGGTCCGAGATCGGTCCAATGCCGGCGTGCTGCCTAGCTACAAGCTCTCATATATCCCTACAAAATAAGCACTACTTTTGTGAAGACATGTTTCACTTTCGTGTCATGCCATTTCCTAGGCGAATGGATCAACCACGTTTTTGTTGTTCTTACTGTTCTTTTTCCGAAAAGCGCCGGACCAGGAAAACAATCCGCCTCAATATCGAGGATAACTAAGGTTCAAAAAGAAGAGTGAAGTTGGCAAACCGGAAGGCATCCTTCTTGTTCAATCCTTGTGCATTGGTAACAACTTGATGAGGGTTAGTTATTTCATAATTAGAGCAAAAAATAAAACAGTGCGACGCGAACAAGGTCGACAAATGAGCAAGGTGCTTGCCCTGTCGTCTTTGTTCCTTTGTTGTCCTTGTTCTCGCCGTCGTGTTTCGTCCGTTTCTGTTGTGCAGTTACGAAGAATTTGTTTACGAATTGTTTACGAAGAAGCGTGGCTTCAAACCCCTTTTTCGGGTGGACTCGCCTGTTTTCGCATGGTTGGCATGAAATAGTCCATGCTGGTTGTTTCATTGATAAACGCTTGTCTCTCCTATGCACACATCTTTTAAAGACGATAGTCTTTCTTGGGGAACATAAACGCAGAAATTTTGGTCCGTCTTTCTGTCTGTCCTTCTGTCTGTCTTTCTGTTTGTCGGCACGTCCCTCGATTCAGCCACTCGGCCAAAGTTGAACCACTTGCCCAAGGGCCAGCCATCGTGAACGGCTGACTAGGTTCATACTTGTGTACATTGTTGATCAAAAAAAAAATGCCAGGCCTGCGCGGAAAGCGCAGCACAGTCACAGCGAAAGCTGGAAGAGCGGCATTTCTAGAGCCCGTTGTAAACTCTCTTGGGGCTACTAATACAAGCACACTAGCAATGTACCCACTACGCCATAAATCACAATATTTGTGAAATTGGGAAGCACCTACAACGCCATTATTCGTCATTGTGCGCAGAAGCGAGGTTCCAGCTACACACATGTAAGGCATTATGTGCACTTTGTTTACGTGACGACTGATGACGACGAAGAATTGTGGCTCAGCCCTTTATAATGGGTTGGAAGCTTTAAACGGCTCACCAGTTACGTAATTCGCATTGTGTGACGCCCGGTCGCTCCCACCATGCAATATAACATACATTGACGTGAGAAAGAGAGACAGACAGAGGGGGAAAAACTTTATTGGGACCCTGAGGATATGGATGATGGGCTCATGGGCTTCCTTGGCAACCAATGCAAGTGCACTTGCGAGGAACCCACTATGCTACAAATCATAATTTCTCTGAAGTAGGGAAGCAGCCACTATGCCATTTTTCGTCATTCAACGGAGAGCCGTGGTATACCACGGCTCTCCGTGGTTCGCATAATGCCTTACATGTTTTTAGCGGGTATACCCGCTAAAAACATGTAAGGCATTATGCGAACTTTGTTGGTGTTGTGCCTGATGACAATGAAGAATTATTGCAGAGCCCCTTGTAGTGGGTTGGAGGCATCCAACAGCCCACTCGTTGCGCAATTCGCATTGTGTGACGCCTGGTTACAGAATTCGCGTTGTGTGGTGCGTGGTTGTTATTTCAATCTTCTACCACACTAAATTACATATGTTAATGTGGTTCCTTCTGGACATGAAGCCTGTATAGCGTGTTTTTGCAAGGCAGTTCCAAGCACCGGCATGGCTCAGAGGTACAACACTGGGCTCCCACGCAGAGGGCCCAGGTTCGAACCCCATTCCATCCTGGAAATTTTTTTCTTATTTCCGTTTTTTTCTTACTTCGAGCGATAGTGGTTACGGACACCGGCGGCGGCGGCGGCGGCGGCGGCGGACAACTACGCCACCAAAAACGGCCGTTGAAATGATCTCATAACAGCTTTCGCTGTAAAAGCAAACATTACGCATATCTGAGGCGCAACATCACTAGGTAAGTATTAGGCGGTGTGTTCCTTTAACAGAAAATACATAGATACGCACTTTTAAAGACCTTGATGGTATGCGTTTAACGTTGAGACAGTAACGCGTTTATTAAAAGATTTCCACAGCTGAAGCGATGAGCGGTCCAAGCCGAGCAAGCGCGAGCGCCAACAACAACCGTCTTCGTCTTCTTCTTTCGCAGGCGTTCTTGTCTGCGCCCTACCATGTTACAAATCACTCCCCCGCGGAAAAGGAGCCATCCTGGCGACCTAAGGAACAGGTACAACTGGTGGGTCATAATACGGCTTCAGTCGATCGACGTGACCAGTCTCGCGGCCGCGACGACGGCGGTCCGTAGATGATTGAACAGGCTCAATCATATAGTCAACTGGCGATGCTTGACGTAGGATGCGGTAGGGGCCTTCGTACTTAGGCAGTAGCTTTGTGGAAAGGCCAGGAGCGGAGGAGGGAACGCGAAGCCACACCGACGTTCCAGGCGAATACGACTGAGCAGAAAGGTTTTCGTCGTGGCGGTCCTTCTGGCCCTACTCTCCCTACAATGTTACAACCCTAGTTTCTTAAGGTGCGCTGAAAATGCGACTGCGCTGAAACTTGTCTTCCTCCGTGTCCTCTGCAGAAGCTCATGTTGTGTTTCGGTTTCGGTTCAGTATTGCATTGTACGAATGACAGGGGGCGCCGCTCTGGCATTCCTGTTTTATCCAGGCGACGTGTAAGTAAGAGAGTTTGTGGAGAGTACTCGTTGAGTGCGGACGCTTCTTCTCCTTCGGCGCATCGCGCCAAACAGCGCGTTCGGGCTGGCCGGCGTCCCCACCGGTCGCGTTGGTCACCGCCGGTCTTCGCCTGCCGCTGCGCCGGGACTACCAGCCCGCAACACAGCACTCGTGTTTCCCGACGTATTGCCAGATGGCGTCCATATCTCACGCAGCGCCTTCTTCTATCGTCTTTAGACGACATTTGCAGCGAAGCACGCAGATACGCAGATACGCGGCCATTTTTTAAGCAGGGTGACTACTCTTACACTTTTGGCGTTTTTTTTGTTCTTTCGTATTGACGTTGCAGAAGTACTAGTCACAAATGTTCTGCGCGATCGTGGTGCCATTTTTGTTTCACCTTTCAACAACATGGCGAGCTAGTTTATTTTCAACACTTCATTTTCTCGACCTTCTGGGGGTTACCATCGCCACAAGGGTGGCTGTCTTGGCCATTCTCTCAACAAAGGTGCTGTACACCATCTCCACCGAGAACGACCTGGAGAAATATAACGCGATAGCAAGCGCAGCGCGAGGTTAGCGTGCGAACACGCTCACATGAGCGCCGCGAGCAACAGCACGCGCACAGCTCAGTGGAATCTCTCAGTGTAACTCAGTTGAAACAACATATATCGTTGTTGCCGACGAAAGTAACCAATTGTGAGGAGTATTGGCGACTTGATCTTCAATAAAATTTGCCATGACTTCGAGGCTTACAAATGAAAACTAGTAGCACAAAGGCACACTTGGAGCAGTATCTCTCCCGTAAAAGTTGACACATTAGACTCGTACGGCGTGCGATAAAAACGCTCCATTCCCTTTTCCGAACGCCGATGGTTTATTGTGCACCTACAAAGATGGTGGCCGTAGCCGCCATCTTTTGGTGGGGACGGCTTCACTCTTGACAGGGCTGGGAAAAGATAATTTGAAATCGTATCGCGATAGGATACAAGATACTCAGGCAGGAAGTATTGGAGATACAGATAATTGTATCCGATACGATACTTGCCAATTGTATCTTAAGATACTTCGATACATTCGCAAATTTGTTATTGTAGACCCCGTAATGTAGCAGCGAACGCCCATGCACGAAAAGGTTTGCTTGAAAATTTCTTTATTGTGACCAATTTTGTTTCATTTTAATGAAATGTCTTAGTTTCTCAAAAGATTTGTCCTTCTTGCTCAAAGTGCATTAGTTTTCTTGCGACAGAACTTATTGGGGTTTGTTTTGGCTGCTTAACAGGACAGCTCTTCACTGACAGCGGCTCTTGTTTGTCATTTTACAGTGAAAGCTGTTATGAGATCATTTCACCGGCCGTTTTTGGCGCCGTAGTTGTCCGCCGCCGCCGCCGCCGCCGCCGGTGTCCGTAACCAGTATCGCTCGAAATAAGAAAAAAAAACGAAATAAGAAAAAAATTCCAGGATGGAACGAGGTTCTAACCTGGGCCCTCTGCCTGGGAGCCCAGTATTCAATCGCTGAGCCATGCCGGTGCTTGAAAATGCTTTGCAAAAAGTTCCTATACAGGCTTCATGTCGGGAAGGAACCACATTAGCATATGCAAAATAGCTTGGTAGAAGTGTAAAATAAGCACCAAGCGTCGCACAACGCGAATTCTGTAACCAGGCGTCACACAATGCGAATTGCGCAACGAGAAGGTTGTTGAATGCTTCCAACCCATTACAAAGGGCTCTGCCATAATTCTTCATCGTCGTCAGGCAGAGCATCAACAAAGTGCGCATAATGCCTTACATGCGTTTAGCAGGTACCAACGCTCACCGTAGAATGACGAAAAATGGCACAGTGCCTACTGCCCTACTTCTAAAAAATTATAGCGTAGTGGGTTCCTCGCAAGTGCACTTGTATTGGTTGCCAAGGAAGCCCATAAGAGCATGATCCCATTTCCTCGGGGCCTCAGTAAAATTCTTCGCCCCCCCCCGTCTCTCTCCCACGTCAACGTATGTTATACAGCATGACGGGAGAGGGAAATAGCGACCGGGCGTCACCCAATGCAAATTACATAACTGGTGGGACGTTTAATGATTCCAACTCATTACAAAGGGCTGAGCCATAATTCTTCATCGTCATCAGTCGTCGCGTCAACAAAGTGCACATAATGCCTTACAGACGTGTAGCTGGTGCCTCGCTTCTCCGCAGAATGACGAATAATGGCTTAGTAGGTGCTTCCCAGCTTCACAAAAATTGTGATTTATGGCGTAGTGGGTACATTTCTAGTGTACTTGTATTGTAGCCCCAAGAGAGCTTAACGGGCTCTAGAAACGCCGCTCTTCCAGCTTTCGCTGTGACTGTGCTGCGGTTTCAGTGCAGGCCTGCGTTTTTTGTAATTGATGATAGTCGCTGCTCAGCTTGCCGACCAGCTAGCGGGTCGCCATCTGATAGCAAGAACTTCAATAAGGAGCCTTCGCACGATGGCGCAAATACCGATGTGGAGTTTTACCTTCTCCGTAAAAGACCGTTTACGCAATACCGGATCACCGGTGTACAGCAACAAGAACGTTGCTAACGACATTTTTCGTGACGCGTTGTGTATACGTATAGCTCATAAAACTGCAATGACTTTTAATGTTCTACTTATCTGCTGGCGTAAAGCGTTCGTTATCAATATACGCACTAACGTGCAATCTTTCAACAATTTTTCTTCGACGAGAGAACAGGTGGACCCCATAAATGCCTACTACCTATTGTACTGTCACGTGGTGGTGACGATGAAGAAGGCGGCAGTCTCTCTGTTAGAGACGAAACTGCTCATTGGGCAAACTTATGCCCAGGAAACTAAGTAAGTCAAAGTACAAGCGAAGCACACTGTACACTGATAGCGGCAATAAATGTCGTTGGCCTTCGGTATTCCGATCATCGGCGGAACGCGTGGCCACATCAGCGATCGAACCTTCCAGCGGGCGTAAGCTCCCGAATGAACTACAGTGCTCGCGTCCTGCGTATAATTTTATTATTAGTTGTTGCTGTTTTACATCCCGAAACCACGATATGAATATGATGGACGCTGTAGTGGAGGGCTCCGGAAATTTTGATCACCTGGGGTGCTTAACGTGCACCTAAATATGCGTACACGGGCCTCGAACATTTAGCCTCCATCGAAATGTGGCCGCCGCGGCTGGTATTCGCGCGTAATTCTAACAGAGCAATCTTAAACAATCGCGAAGATTCTGAAACATCGCGGCGCGGCTTGAGCCGAGCGCTGCTAATAATTTTCTTGCGGTTTAAACCAGATCACACCAAAATAAAAAAATAAGAGCGCATTGCAGTACAGTCGCACAAATCGTCGCAGCACACCGCTGCTATTCAGGCTATTGCTACCTGCAGGTCCGATTACCTGGTGACTAGTAATAGTAAAAAAAATTAGGGAGGTCTAAAAAAGGAAAACAAATATATGTAAATAAAATAGAAAATTCGTTCTGTATCAAACATTAATCGTGGATTAGTATTGAAACACGACACAGACGGCACCCTTAATGGCTATGACATTTAAGCATGAATTATCGTTAACTTACCTGCGAATGTAGTCAACAAAACATTTAGCGTCAAAATTGACTGAAACGACTCGTTGGGACGCTCATGAGAAAAACGGATCATTTGGTATAGCAGTGTTTCTTGAATCCCCTTCCTAACAACTTTAAGATGGCTCCTAATTATTTCCTTAATTATAATGCAAACTCAATTTCGCTGTTTTACTAACCAGTAAGCAGGATGTTTGGTACTGTATACTCAGTGCGCGACCACATAATTACATATTTGTTTTGAAAATCGCCTTCGCAGAACAGTAAGCTAAAATGAAATATAAATGTGTAAAGAGTAGCAGAAATAAAGCAGACAGTTCAAAGTAAGAATAAAGCAGAGAGCTTATTTTGGCAGCACGTTACAAGATACTGATGTGAGCAGACCAAAAAAAAAACAGTTCAGAGCCCTAGGCAATGCACGGGATGCAAGAGAAGGACAGCTAAGGAAGCATTTGTGCTAACAATCAAATTATTACTACGAAAAACTGCGCAAAATGAACTAGGGACAGGTGAGACACACGCACAAGCGCAGACTAGCAACTGGAAGTTTATTGAAGGAAGCACAAAAATATAAGTAACAAGAAAAACCACGTGAACGATTAGAGGTTGGCGGTTAGATAGTCTATCTCTAGTTTGTGTAACGTAAGCGAAGGCCTTGCAACGCACATGCTGCCATACTTGTGGATGTAGAATGCCTCAGCCACTTCTCGCGCTGTCCTATCTTTATGCCTTGACAACACCTTTGTTTCCTGCAACAACGGGTGACATTGCAAACTTTGCAATGCAAGCACAAATTTGATGAAGGCTGAGCTTTCAGCGAAGCCCTGTGATCCATTAGTTTTTCGTAGTAATGGAGTACCAACTCGCCCAACACTCAGTCCTTTTAATCAAATTATGATTTCAAAAACTCTTTGAATAAAGATAGCAGGAAGATAATAATAATAATAATATAATAATAATAATAATAATAATAATAATAATTGTTAGGATTTAACGTCCCAAAACTTCGATACGATTATGAGGGACCCGCAGTGGAGGGCTCCGGAAATTTCGACCACCTGGGGTTCTTTAACGTGCACCTAAATTTATTTATTTATTATTTATTTATAAAATACTGCAGGCCACGACTCGGTCCTTGCAGGAAGGGAACTCATTTTACATCCAAACAGGAAGTACAAACAGGAAGTAAATCAGGAAGTAAATCGAAGTACGTACATGGGCCTCGAGTATTTTCGCCTCCATCGAAAATGCGACGGCCGCGCCCGGGATTCGATCGACAGCAGTAAGAAAAAGATACGGTACACGAAGGTATCTTCTGTTAGATAAGCGCTTTATCTATTAGCTCTAGCATCGGTGCTAGTGGTGCTTTAGTTAGGGCCTCATTTGCACATAAGTCATTCGCATGCAAGTCGAACTTACATCCACAAGATATTTCAAATCACATATGTGTGAAAGCCACGAGACGCAAAGCAACCCAATGCCTCAGATTTGGTAACGCAACACTAAGCAGGGAGCGGCATCAGAATTTGCGCGATAATCGCTGCACGAATTGCGGTGCGCGGCGCTGTACAGTGGATAAGGGTAAGTGTCATGGCACTGGCACAAGTAAAATGAAGAAAAAATTGAGAAAACGAACGGCACGTGATCTAAGCATAGACGTTCGCGCGCTTGTTCTGTCGAGACTACACGAGCGCTGTAATGTTGCTCTGCCCAACCAAAACGGACGCGCACACCTCATCGCCTGCCCTCGCTTGTGGACTCTGGCGGGAAAATAAAATTATGTCGCTCGCTTAGTTTTATTCAGGCGGTTTAGTAGCACCAGCACCAGCTTCAGAAGCGGAGTTGAGCCAGCGATTATTCTTTCGTACGGTGGTGTTCCTACAGGAGTATCTTGTATCTTAAGATACACGATACATTATTGAATGTATCGGAAATACAGATACTCGTCTCGCGAGACGTATCGCGATACAGATACAAGATACCCAAAGAGTATCTAAGATAGTATCTAAGATACATGTATCTTCGATACTGCCCAGCACTGCCTCTTGAGCACTAATTGCTACTCCAGCGCGGTGTTAGCTGCAGTGCGGTGGTCGGTTCCGACCACAATGCAACTTGTTTTGGGAGACCTGCCCGAAGTGCCTCTGGTGGGTGACACTGGCTGAATCGCTGTGGCTGGTCTCGGTCACGCGATGGCTTAGCCTGAAACTTTGCCGATGCTGCCTTTGCAGGTTGGTCTCGGCCATTCTGCAACATTGCACGAAAAGCTGGCTTGCTTTTTCTGATGGACGAAAGTGGCTGTTATGGCATGGTCGCAAGACCGGAAGGCGCTCGCCCCGTCGTGATGCTGCAAGTAGTAGCTCATATTCTTGCGAAGTCGTTGCCGACACGGAAAGCCTGCCAAAGCAGCGAGACGGTCTTATGAGTGTTTGGATCAATCTTTGATGGCCCCTGATACTCTTCCGCTCCAGTTTCTTGCGCGGAAGACGTGGCTTCAGTTTCATCTTCGGAGTTCAGACGGCGTGGAAGATGTGGCGAGCAGCCCTGGTCGCACTGATGAACCGGGACGACGGAGCGAGCTTGGGCTTTAATTTGTTACGTTTTATTATGTTGTAGTGGTTGTAGCCATAGGCATTCATATGGGGGCTTGTACCGGTGGATGTTTACCGACAGATGCGCACAGAAGAGTCATCCTCCTCAGCAACCATGGCTCTGCCGGCAAGTATTTCATGATGAATACGCCCGTCACTTCAGTTTTCTTGTAAGGCGTAGTCTTCCGTAGCAGGTCACTCGCTCCGTGTTCATGAGGTGACTGCCCTTATAGCCGAGGATGTGGCTCGGATGCAGAACTTGAGCCGTGGCGATGAAATAAGGTTATGTATTTGCGTCGGATACCGACAGAGAGTCTGGAAGCTCAAATGACGAAATGCAGTACGCGACTTTGGCCTTGAGGTGAAACCCCTCGTGAGCTCCATCCTCGGTAGCGGTCAGATTGGCCTGGGTGGTGGCAGAGAGGTCGGAGTCAGTCCGGCCAAATGCAGCAATGAGCTTGAAGCTCCACTCCGCCCAGGACTGCTGCCGCACGCTTTCGTATCTACGTCACGCCGCGGCGCCATTTCGACAGCGGTCTGTGGTCACGCACCACTTCTGCTGTTCCGTCCACGCCTGGCAAGCTTAGAGAGCGTTCACGGTCGCTACTCAGTTGTCGGTGTCGTCCTGAAAGCCGTTGACCTCCTGTAGATCGCAGGCAACCGGCGGTGGGGGAGCGGCGGGCGAAAAACCGGAGTGTATGGACGCCAAGCAGCCCAGGTGGTTTGAGAGCTGCATGAAGGTACAGCGGAACTGTGCGTTACTTGGGTGAGCTGACCCAATGGTCTTGTGAGGCGGCACTATCGAACATGGCATTGATGGCACACAATTGTTACATGATCGCAGGGAACAGTGCAGACCTCGAGGCTGTCAAGGCATTGAGCGTAGCGCGGAGTCGCGCGATAGTACGGGAAAGCTCGGCTGCGCTTTCAGGTGATCCGCAAGCGGAGCCAATGGTGACGTCCAGCGGTTACGAGCTGGTCACTGTGTTCTAAGCGACGGGATTCTTGTCAGAGGGAGCTTGGGCAGCACCCCTCCGCAGCTCAGGTACGGATCAAGTCCTGAGCGAGAGGCTGTCGCCACTGGAAGCATAAACAGCGTTCCCGGGAAACAGGACACCGTGCGCGGTCTTGACAGCGCCTGGGTAAACCTGCCCTTTGGCCACCGAGAAGGCTTGGACGCCTTCCTCGAATGGTGGCATGGGTCCTACCGGCAGTAGTAGGGTCCGGGTGTCCATAAGCGAGGAAGCGTAAACGGCATTCCTTCGATGGAGAGACCCACACTGCCGATGACCCACGAAGGCCGATGGCTTCAGCCGGGCGGTTCAGGTTTCGTAGACTGCGCCATTGTAAAGGAATGAGAGACAGACACAGCAATTGTTCCTGGGCCAGCTGTTCTATTCTGGCCTTCATCTTTCTCTACCTCGTCTTAGCCTCCCGCGCTCTAGAGACACGGTGCCTCTGCGTCATCGCAGTGTATGCATCAAAATGATCAATGACACTCCTGAGTGTCTGTGTTTCTGGTTATCTCCCTCCCTCATTCATACTTCTTTACTTTCCTGTCACCCCTTACCCTTGACCCAGTGCAGTGTAGCGAACCTGAAAAAAAATGAGGCTGCATACCACCTAAAGCCCCTAAAGTCGACCAGCTTCGCTGTTTCTTGAGCTTTACACGGCTAGTCTAAACATCACTGTTTTCAGCTCCTCAGCTTCACATTATGAGCCATTAAATGTGTCATTAGTATATGGTTGTATAGAGGGAAACACATTTTCTTTACCATATTTGTCGTATGCGTTTTGCTAGGACTGCACTCAACATTAGGAACACGATACCAGTATTACGAATTTAAGCAACGCCATTCGCTGATTTTATCCTCTACAGTAGTTCTGTTCAGACACGGCCGCTCAATGAAAATGTGCGGCCTGCCGATCGCTCATCTGCGCCGGTGATCGCGATAGTTCTTGCGTCCTCCGCCATGGCGTTGAACATCGGTAAAGAAAACGCGCTCGCATAGGCAGCCAGCGGCTGCTCGCATCAGTTTTAATGGTTCGTATAGTTGCCTTGCCTTCACCTGTGATTGCATTTCGGCTATTTATGTACAGTACACGTCGACTGACACAATAGTATTTCCGTGCTATGTAAGTTGGTTTGTATTCTGGACAATACAGACCAACCTACAAGCGGGCAGCGCTAAGTTGTTTCGAAAGCTACCTTTAACAGCGAAGCTGCTTAGCAAATTCTTCATCGTCCCTCCCCTTCGCAGGCGTATGCCGAGAGCATATGACTGGAAGTAATGGCTTCGCACATCATCAAAAAAGTCCGCGGACGTGCATTTGTAGCCGTGCAACCATGGGGACTGTTCGTGTTATGTTTGCCGTTCAGCTGATCCTGCGCCTCTTCTTCGGGTAATGGGCTAAAGTATGGTTTTCGATATTGTCTATGTGCGTTTCCAGCGTCGCGACCATCTTTCTGAGCTGAAATATTGCAATGCTCAACTGTTCTGTCTGCGCGGTTTGCTGAGCTATTGCGCTGTTAGGCGATACTCGGACTGGACCTGAAATGAAAAAAGTCACAGTTTCGCCGCAAGGGCGAAGCAATGAATGCGATAGCAAGAAATTAATGCTATACGAAGTGAGGCTCGCCAATGGATACTCTCAGTTTGAACAGCGTTCCTGTTGCAAAGGCGGCCGAAGCAGCGAAGGAAACTAGCGTGCTTCAACTGTCGAGCTGTGACACTTGATAGTTCGCGCTCATCTTCTGTTTGTTCGTTTAGCGGCGTCCCTTCAGCTCGAGTGACTTTCGTACGCTCGGTAACATGAGCGCGGACATCACGGTGAAAGCGTGAAACATTCCTCTTCCCCCCACCGCGAGAAAACCGCGCGAGCAGACAACGGAAGGGCAATGATCTCGCTGCGCAAATATAAGAAGCGAGCGAGCTCGACGACGACTTTTAAATGCGCCCGTCGTGCTGCTAGCGCCATCTCGCTGGTAATGAAGAAAGCTTATTATCGCCTGCCGTCTGTGAGTCCGTCCAGCGGTAAAGGGTATGTATATAACGCTCGCCGTTAGCTACGTGGAGGATCTGCGTTTCGTGGCGTAGTGGATAGCGCCACTCGCTGCGGAACAAGAGGTCCCTGGTTCGATTCCGCGCTTCGGAAGCATTTTTCTGAATTATTTTTCTTTGGGGCTTTTATATACATATACATACTTATACATATACGGTGCATGACGGCGACGGCGACGGCAAAATCCAGCCGAGACTGTCCATATAATTGCTATCGCAATAAAAGGCTTTCGACAACGTCAACCAGGCCGCGATACTTGAAAGTATACGAGCGTTGAGACTGGGTGAGAGAACGTACCGCTCCGTACGGGATTACCTTGCGGGCCGCCGGGCCCGCTTAGCGATCGGCGGACTGCAATCGCAAGACATTTACATGGGCTGTACGGGTACGCCGCAGGGCTCCGTAATCTCGCCCATGCTCATTAACCTCGTGCTTGTCGGATTACCACGAAAACTAGCTGAGATAGAAGGCTACCTCCATAGCTTGTATGCCGATGATTCTCTCTGGGTGGTATCATCGGCGTACAGCCAATAAAAAAATATATTAGGGGCTATAACAAGGCCAACTTTTGTGCTATTACCTCAAAATTACAATCTTTCTAGGAATGTTTTCATCAACCTGCTCTCTTACGATCAGTTAACGATAACTGGTTGCTGTTCAAGCAGCAAGTTAAAAATCTGATTGATACACATGTCCCGCTAATACATATTCGAGGCCACGCAGGCAAGCCTTGGTACTCTAACTAGCTAAGAAAGCTATCACGTAAGAAAAAAAAAGGTTGTAGCAGGTTGCTCAGGAATCGTCATCAGCCTCTAATGCAAGAAATGCTCAGATTGTTTGCGCGAATTTGCCAGTCTGTTGAGGCGCTCAAAACGCAAATTCCATCAAGAGGATCTAAAAAATCATTAGTTCTAATCCCAAAAGATTTTGGAGCATTTTAAAGCCAAAGAATCGGACCCACAACATTGCGCTTGTATATTCAGATGGCTCTGACGTTCTACTTGATCAAAGAGCAAATATTATAAACATCTACTTCTCGTCTGTTTTAACCTCCGAACCAGTTGATGATGTACCGACGCCTCTCGATCTAAACTTTAGTGTAATGCCGCCGGTCATTGTTACGGCTGAAGGAATCTCTAGTCTCATCAAGAAATTAAGAAATTCTAGTGCTCCGGGACCTGCAACATTCCTGCGAAATTTCTTAAAAGCACCAGGGACGTCACGAGTCGAGCCTTGCAGATGATCTTTGCGCAGTCTATTCTAGAAGCTCAAATTCCTGAGGATCGGAAGACTGTGACAGTAACCCCCGCTTTCAAAAAAAAATCACAGCATATCCACGGAGTGAATGATGATGAGTGGGCGAAGCTGCGGAGGTTCATCGGTAAACCGTGAATCTTCCGTGAGTTCTGCCCAGTACATCATCACCGACGTGAGATCGGGCACGTTTATACTAAAGGTTCGATGAGGTATGACCACTTGCAGCTCACTTTAATTTTACATGTACGCTGTGAATTTTCATTGTTTAGAAAACCATTGCTTTAGAAAACATCTGGCGTCTTTCGTTAAGCAGCTGGCGTCTTTTCGTTTTCCTTTAGAAACATCTGGCGTTCTTTCGTTCTGCTTTTAGAAAACATCTGGCGTCTTTCGTTTGCTTATTTCATCAATCAACGGCGTTTTGAACAAAATTTTTATTGTTTAATCACGCACAGGAGAAATCTCACCAGGCACTACCTTGGAGGTAAACAATGGCTGCTAATCGGAATGAGAGACAGAAGAAGTCGGCTTTTAGCTAACACTTACACTTCTACTTCTACTAACGTTTCCTACTGGAACATGCCAATGGCTGCTAATGGGGAATGAGAGACAGAAGAATTCCGCTTTTAGTTAACGCGCACGCTGCGAATTTTTTATTGTTCAACAACGCACAGGACAAATCTCCCACCGGCACCACTTTGGAGGTCAAGACCTGGTACTAGCGTTACGACTCGTTACGCACTACTACGAGGGACGAACGGGTGATGCCTTAAGGAGCTTCGCCCCTAAAAGGTAACCGCTCTGACCCATCGAATTATCGGCCTATATTGCTGACTTGCGTTCCATGCAAACGAATGGAACACATAATTTATTCTCACGTTGTCATTCATCTCTATAACGATTATTTGTTCTTGCGCAAGCAAGATGGCTTTCGTCCCGTACTATCATGGGAAACGCAATTGTTCAAATTCACCACAGACCTTAACTTGAACTTCGACTCCTTTTTCAGACCGACGTCATTTACATTGATTTTTCAAAGGCATTTCTTCGCGTGGCTCATTATCGTCTCATGGCTAAGCTCGGTTGTGTTAATCTTGACCCGCTTACTCAAGAGTTTTCTAACAGCACGATCACAGTTCACACTCATCGGCGGTAATCTTTCTACAACCATAGAAGTAATATCCGGTGTTCCTCAGGGATCAGTTCTTGGCCCGCTTCTCTTTTAAAAATCTGACATCAACGACTTGCCATCTGGAATAACGTCATCTATTCGCCTCTTTGCGGACGATTGCGTTGTCTACCGTCGAAACTCGAACAGTAATGACCAATACTTACTACAACACGATTAAAACATATTCGAATCATGGTTTTCGAGCTGGCTCATGGAACCTAATGTTTCATAGGACAAACACATGTTTGTTTCACGCAAGAAACTAGCCTCATGTATCCATATCCTCTTAATTCTACTGCTTTGAGATATACTTCCTCTTACCGATACCAAGACCTCCTCATTACCAGTAAACTGTCGTGCTCGGAGCTTGTCTCAGAGTGACATATCGAGGACCCTAGGGTATTTGAAAAGAACTCTACGTCTGTTCCCTCCGAAAGTCAGGAAAATGGCATACGATACTTTTGTTAGAAGCAAACTGGAATATGCTTCCACCATTTGAAGCCCCTACCAAGAACACTTAATCACCTCTCTTGAAGCGGTCCAAAATCGTGCTGACCGATTTATTTGATCAAACTATAATTAACATACCAGCGTATCCCACATTAAATCATCTCTTGAACTTCCTCCTTTAATAGTAATACGCAAAATCTCCCGACTCGCCCTGTTCCATAAACTTTATCACAATTTTTCCCACCTGCATCGTACACTGTTACTTCCACCTGCTCGAACTTCTCGTCGCCTGTTCAATTCCAACAGAGTACAACGCCTTCACGGTTCGACCCTTACAATAATTAAATAATTCCTTCCCGCAGCAATCGAGGTTTGGAATTGCGTTCCTGAATCCATTGCCCTTGAAAATATTTAGAAAAATTCAAGAAGTCCTTTAGTACACTCTTGATAAATGACTTTATGCATTTTTTGTATTCACGCAATTTTATTTCGATATTTAGCCGTTGTATACTAAAAATATGGTACTTAATATGCTTTGTGCCCACTAAGGCTTGTGTCATGAAGTCCAGTTTGTTTTGACTTCTCTTCGTCTGTTGCGTTTTTGTTAATTTTAATTTGAGCTCCATTCTATCATTGTGTGGTCGCCTGTTTTTCAGCGAACACTTGTAATGCAATATCTTCTATTGCGTGCTTTGTACCTTCTGTAGCGATGTTGGGCTTTTATTGCGATAGTAGTTATATCGACAGTCTCGGCTGAATTTTGCCGTCGCCGCCGCCGTCATTCACCGTATATGTGTAAGTATGTATATATATATATATATATATATATATATATATATATATATATATATATATTTCAAAGTCCCGACGAAAAATAATTAAGAAAAGTGCTTCCTAAGCGCTCAATCCAACCAGCGACCTGTCGTTCCGCAGCGCGTGGCGTTAACCACTACGCCAGAAAGTGCACATCCTTCAGGCAGCTAACGGCGAGCGTTATATACACATCCTTTACCGCTGGCAGGACTCAGAGACGGCAGGCGCTTATAAGCGTTTCTTCATTACCAGCGAGATGGCGCGAGAAGCGCGACGGGCCATTTAAAAATCGTCGACGAGCTCGCTCGCTTCTTCTTATATTTGCGCAAGGAGTACCTTGCCCTTCCGCTGTCTGCTCGCGCGGTTTTCTTGTGGTGTGAGGACGAGGGATGTTTCGAGCTTTCACCGTGATATCCGCGCTCATGTTACGGAGCGTACGAAAGTCACTCGAGCTCAAAGGACGCCGCCAAACGAACAAACAGAAGATGAGCGCGAACTATCAAGTGTCACAGCTCGACCCTTGAAGCACGCTAGTTTTCTTCGCTGCTTCGGCCGCCTTTGCAACAGGAGCACTGTTCAAACTGAGTGTATCCGTTGGTGAGCCTCACTTTGTATAGCATTAGTGTCTTGCTATCGCATTGATTGCTTCGCCCTTGCGGCGAAACTGTGACATTTTTTCTAAGCATTTGCTGAACCACGCCTCATTTCAACCCTGTAATACCGCACCCTTATGTAATGCCCTGTGTAGGGTCCTCAAGGATTAATAAATTATGATAATTATGATGGTGGTGATGATGAATGCTCCGCCACACATAACGTGAAGTGATAATTCGCTGTGTGGCACAAATGCCTGGGTGAGCGAAAGAGTGCAAGGCATCAAATACTGCTCGACGGAACGGGAGAGGTACGTAGAGAGGAGGACGTGCTCTCGACGTATAACAGACGAGGGGCACGTCAGAGTCAGGCACCAAGACGTCAGCCAAGACGAGAGATGTGCCCCGGTTTTGTAGCAGCTGGAGCTCCTCGTTATTCTTCTGGCTGCCATGGCTGTGAAGCCGATGCTCGTTTGGCCGTGTTGTGTTGCATGGATAGCAGCGCGAGAAAGCGCAACGGCAACGGAGTGGGCTTTTCCACTGACGTGGCGAATGTCGCTCGTGTATTCCGAGATGAAGGCCAGCTGTCTCATTTCGCGGGCTGTGTAAGAAGTGCTGGTGGATGGTATAGCAGACGTCAGTGGTTTACGATTCGTAAGGATGTGAAAGACGCGTCCCTAGAGGAAATGGCTAAAGCGCTTCGTAGCCAAGTAGATGGCGAGTAGCTATCAGCCGAAGGTGCTGTAGCGGCGTTCAGCAGCGGCAAGCTTCTTGGAAAAGAAGGCGATGGGCTACCAAGCGCCAGCAACGGTCTCTTGCAAGACGGCGCCGACGGCAGTGTCAGATGCGTCTAACATGGCGTATGTTGGGTTGTCGCGTTTACGGCGGGCGAGGAGTGTAGCACCAGCAATGGCTTATTTGATGTCTCTAATGCATGCTCAGCCACATCATTCCAGAGTACCGGGGTGGTTGGTGTTTTAACGCCCGTGAGAAGGTCGTTGAAAGACTGCAGTATATTGGCGCAGCGAAGAATGAAACGACGATAAATGGTGGCGAAGCTAAGAAAATCACGCAGTCGCCTGGTGGTGGATGGCTGATGAAACTCACGAATGGCAGTTACACGAGTCGGTAGTGGACGAATGCCGTGTGCGTTGACGCGATCGCCGAGGAAGTCCAGCTGCGTGACTCCGAACTCCCTCTGAGGGCCGTTAACAACGAGGCCAAACTTGCTCAGTCTCTCAAGCACTTGACGTAGATTGTGCTTGTTAGCATCAGCAGAGCTATTGACGACGAGTATATCGTCGAGATAGGCGAGGCAGCAGGTCATGCCATGTAACACCTGGTCGACGAAACGTTGAAAAGGTTTGTGCCGCGTTGCGAAGACCAAATGGCAAGCGTAGATCTTCGAACAGGTCAAAGGGTGTCATAATGGCGACCTTGGGAATGTCTGCGGGTTCCACTAAGATTTGGTGATAGCCTTCGCCCAGGTCAATCTTCCTGAAAATGGTGAGCCGTGCAGTGCCGAACTGATAACCTGGATACAGGGAAGCGGGTACTCAACCGGAACAGTGGCCTTCTTAAGAGCACGGTAATCACCTCATGGGCGCCAATCACAAGTTTTTAGGCAGTATGTGATGTGGTGATGCCCAAGGACTGGAGGAGGGACGCATCAAAACAAGATCAAGCATGTGCTCAAACTCCTTTTTCGCAACAGCGAGACGATCCGGTGCGAGGCGACGAGCCCGGGCAAATACGGGAGGGCCCTTCTTGACGATGTGATGTACCAGGCTGTGGGCGGCCGAGGTCTTGAAGGAGCGTGGTTGGAGGACATGCGGAAACGCGGAAATGACGCTTGGCCAATAATCGGGAACGGTTGTGTGTGCCTGGAGAAGCCGGAGTGGTGGAGGAGGAGGAGGATACAACTTTATTGAGGAAAAGGTAGCCGATGGGCCCTCGGGCCGCTTTAGGTGGCCGAAAGTCCTTGCGCTTCTGCGACCCCCATGGCCACGGACACTATCCGGAGTTGGTCGTCCGGTCGTGAGCTGCGCAAAGCAGCCTCCCATAGCGCGACAGGAAACACCCTGGATGGCAAAGCTTGTCTCAGAGTCTAGAATGTCGGTATGCCGCATGTCGAGGTGAGCTTGTAATGCCATAGGAAGTCGTGTCTTATTATGGTTGGCGCACGTCCACGATGACAAGGAGCCAGCGAAAGGTACGTGTGAGGTCAATGTCAAGATTCACCGAGTTTGGGCCGAAAATCCGGGTAGTCGATCCATTGACCTGAGTGAGAGGAGGGGAGTCGGGAGGATGGCGCCTTTCAGCCGATGTAGGAGGAAGGGCGCAGATTTGAGCGCCAGTATGGACGACGTAGTGCACCATGGTGCGACGGTCGATCAACGTGGAAGATGCGACTGTGCCTGAGGCCGGGAACAGCGGTCACCATCGCTGTTCGTCGCGGTCGTTTCCCACCTACGAACAAGGCTGGCGACAGTTGTTTGCGCGTGACCCTTAACGACGGTGGTACCAACACAGGGCATCGGGACTAGTAGAACGGCGGCCGGAGTGTTTAGGGCTGGGGCGGCGAGCTCGTGAATGACGCGGGCGAAGGATCTTCAGGGTGACGAAGCGTGGCCACGGAGGGCCAAACCAACAACCATAATCTTTTCAGCCAAGTAAGCCAGAGATTCCACTGTGGATGCTGAAGACGCTGTCAGAATCTTGAGGACCTATGTTGGAAGGTGCTACAGAAAATGTTCCCGAAGAAGGGCGGTGTTCCGAGACGCAGCGCGATCGGGTGCCAATGTTTACATGCGATGCAGTAGGTCAGTAGGTTCACGATCGCCGAGCTCCTCTAATGCAAGGACTTGCTGCAGTCGATGTTGCTCGCTGTCGGTAGTGCGCCTAATGAAGGTCTTGTTAAGATGATCATAAGGATGATCGGCTGGTGGAGAGAGTAGAAGATCGCGAAAGACCGCAGCAGTATGAGGTGGCAGCGCTCCGACGACACCGTCATGCATGGTCAACTGCGAGGTGAGCCGATGACGACGCAACAATCACTCGACGGTGAGGAACCAAAGTTTAGAGTACGACGACCAGAATTCAGGGAGCTTGAGAGCGAAAACCTCGGGCTCGCGGGGCTGCGGCAATAATAACAGTACCTAATGAGAGGCCTCGACTGTTCATTTCGTGAAGCGCTGCGGTGATCGAGTTCCAGGCAGCTGTAGGCCAAGCGAAGCGGCTGAGACAAGCTCAAATCAGGAAGCGAGACCGATGTCCGAGTCACCACTTTGTGGAAACAGGCAGTCAGACGTCGATGCTGTGAGACCATAGATTATGTATTTCGTCTGGAACCATTTACACACACGCGAGCAAGAAAACGCGCGACCGCGTCGTCGTTGTCTTTTCCTGGTCGGATTCTTGTAGCCCGCGCTAGTGCGCTACAAAATTATGGCAGAGCCCTTTGTAACGGGTTGGAAGCTTATACGGTCCGCTAGTTAATAATACGCATTGTGTGACGCCCGGTCGTTGTTTAACTCTCCCACCACGCTATAGAGCATAGCTTAACGTGAGAAAGAGAGAGAGGGAAATAACTGGCAGGCGGTAGTTAAAGTGCTAGAATTCTCTCGTGCGGGAGAGGAAGGTGTCAGCATTCCATCCCTTCCATTGACCAAGGATGAGCTGTTGGTGATTAAGACTTTTTCAATATCACCCTGTGCCTTCCATGCTGATGATTCTTATTTGGCTTTGTTTTTTTTCCTTACCCGCTGGCACTTTGTACGTACATATACGTGGTATCTTCAGCATAAACTGCTAGAATTTAGCGCTGCTTACATATGTCTCTGGAATCACCGGTTCAAGTTTTGCGCGCTGTTACATACGTAGGCTACTGTGGGGAATTTATACCGGCAGAGAAAGGGTAGCGATGTGGAGAGGGTGAGGCTGGGTAAGGAGGTAGAGCTAAAAGGCGAAGCCTTGATGGGAGTGGAGCACGTGGTGTAGTGAGGAGAAGAGAGAATATTCACCGCTATTTGCCCAGCTGGTGAAACAGATCGACCAATGAGAGCGCGCGCTCAACCACAGGTTGCGCAGGTGATAAAGGCGGAAGTGCGCGCAGAGCGTTGTCAAAAGTGAATGAAACGCGTGCCGACGCCGCGAGCTCCGCTGTTTATTCAGCCTTCGCGATGTTACCTTATTCCTAGTGACGTCACCGGCTATGTTGAAGCTATGACAGATCTTGATGAGGACGAAGAGAATGGCTCAGCTTTTTGTATCGACATGGCAACATTCAACGACGCAACCGCGGAACAATTCACATTGTGTGATTCCTGGTGCGATACTACTCTTCCGTGATGCAATAATAGATGTCTTAACGTGATTTTGCGCGACATCGCGCCTGTGTTTAGGGTCTTTAAAAAAACATACCATCCTAGCGTGGTTTTGCGGCGGAATACCTGAAGGCCATCCGGTATAAGCGGGATTGATTCAAGCGAATGCCCTAATTTTTATTGTCACTGAGATCCAATAAAATGTGTACCAAATGGCAGGACCAGCTTTTGATGAGGTACGTAAGGCTTTTGCCCATGCATACGACCTCAGAATAATAGAATTCGTCGCAGCTAACTACACAGAACACATATGCTCGAAGATCTCGTGTCCTATCATGCGAACGAATATTGTGTTCATTGCGCGTTTATTTCGAGTTTACTCATTTACTTTGTATTCCGTATGAACTCACTATTTCTTAATTTCGTGGCTATATTTCGCTAGATGATCTGAGCTTTGGGGATCTGAGCTTTGGGGATGTGAGCTTTCCAAACATTACAGCTTTGACTTGACGAAATATTAGCGGGCGTCTCTCTGCAAATTAGTGTTTATGGAGCCGCACACGCTCCTTTCTTTCTATGTTTTCTCTTACCGGCCTATTGCACGTGTAGCTGCTGCATTGGACAAACCGAACCAGAATGTCTGGGAACAATCGAGACTACTTTGTTATCAGCCCTTAGGCTTGAGCGCACAAACGCGAACAGCTGAGTTTGTTCTCGAACTTACGCGCCACAAGCGATAGCGCTCGAATGTTCGTGGCCTCATGTAAAAATGCCGACGCGCCTTGCCGTGGTTCAAATTATCGACGGCCGACGCTCTGCTCGCCGCTATCAGTCTACAGCTTGTATTGTTTGTAGTTTGACTTTCCGTTTCCCGACCACAAGTTCGGACAAATAAAGAGTTGCATCTTGGACACACAGACTGCTACCTTCTTCAACGTCACGACCCCGTGACAGTATGAAATGTAAGGCTTAATAATGCCAGGTGAGGAGTCAATAATAGAAAAAAAGTCGAAGCGAACAAGTATCTCCACCGCATTTATTGCAGAAGTATTGTGCTATTTTGTGGAAGCAGGAATTATTAACGCCAGTAACAAGTTCGGGATTGAGTTACCCAAACCAACCAACCCGGACATTTGCAGTTCCGAGGGCACCAATGCACGGAACACGTCTGTAAGCAAAACACGTGGGATCAAGCACTAATGAAACTGAACATTATTCAGACAAATTATCGTGGGTACATTTTCAAAATTTGCAGTCACATGCGATGCATATAAGAATTCCTAATAATGAAATAAAAAAATCGCGATATGCTTCAATCAGCTGCCACGGAATGGTGGCATATAACAAAATCAAGTTTTCGTCGTTAATAAATATGCAACCAATAACTGCTTGAGATTGTTTGACACAATTAACTATATAGAGAACGCCAAAAGCTATACAATACTTAAACATTTAATGTATTTGAATATACACGTACCAGAACATTCTTTATATTTTTAGGGCTATTTCTTTGCGTATATCTGCGTCAAACTAAGGTAGCTTTAGAATGATGGCACTATAAGTAAGTCTTATGATTAGTTGTTCCATTGCTCCATTGTATTAGGAAGACCAGAGGCATGCTGAACCCTTTTTATGGCGACACTTGACATCTACGCAGCCGAATGTGTTCCCGACTGTCACTGCTCCCGTTAATCGGGTTGGCAATCGCCGGGCGGATTCTAAGGGCTGGCGTCAAGGCCCTCCGAAAACGCACCACGAAAGCGCGGACAATTTAGAGTTGGTCCTTTGGTGCGCCAGCGAACGCCGGTTGTGCTTCAAAGACCGAGTCAGAGCCGAGAGTCGATAACACAAACGAAAACGAAATATATTCTCAGTTAAGACAATACAAATATCCCAAACACATGCACACTCGGCTGATACCAGTTACAACTGCACAATATATTTCAGATGATGTTTACACAACGGGAGCTAAACAAACAGATCACACGCTACGAATGCAATCGCATGCATTACAACTATTCAACGACAGTTAAAGTCCTGAATAGATAATGGCGTATCCAGTCCACAATACTTGGACGGTAATCGAATGCTTTTCTTCAAAAAAAAAATGCCAGGCCTGCGCGGAAAGCGCAGCACAGTCACAGCGAAAGCTGGAAGAGCGGCATTTCTAGAGCCCGTTGTAAACTCTCTTGGGGCTACTAATACAAGCACACTAGCAATGTACCCACTACGCCATAAATCACAATATTTGTGAAATTGGGAAGCACCTACAACGCCATTATTCGTCATTGTGCGCAGAAGCGAGGTTCCAGCTACACACATGTAAGGCATTATGTGCACTTTGTTTACGTGACGACTGATGACGACGAAGAATTGTGGCTCAGCCCTTTATAATGGGTTGGAAGCTTTAAACGGCTCACCAGTTACGTAATTCGCATTGTGTGACGCCCGGTCGCTCCCACCATGCAATATAACATACATTGACGTGAGAAAGAGAGACAGACAGAGGGGGAAAAACTTTATTGGGACCCTGAGGATATGGATGATGGGCTCATGGGCTTCCTTGGCAACCAATGCAAGTGCACTTGCGAGGAACCCACTATGCTACAAATCATAATTTCTCTGAAGTAGGGAAGCAGCCACTATGCCATTTTTCGTCATTCAACGGAGAGCCGTGGTATACCACGGCTCTCCGTGGTTCGCATAATGCCTTACATGTTTTTAGCGGGTATACCCGCTAAAAACATGTAAGGCATTATGCGAACTTTGTTGGTGTTGTGCCTGATGACAATGAAGAATTATTGCAGAGCCCCTTGTAGTGGGTTGGAGGCATCCAACAGCCCACTCGTTGCGCAATTCGCATTGTGTGACGCCTGGTTACAGAATTCGCGTTGTGTGGTGCGTGGTTGTTATTTCAATCTTCTACCACACTAAATTACATATGTTAATGTGGTTCCTTCTGGACATGAAGCCTGTATAGCGTGTTTTTGCAAGGCAGTTCCAAGCACCGGCATGGCTCAGAGGTACAACACTGGGCTCCCACGCAGAGGGCCCAGGTTCGAACCCCATTCCATCCTGGAAATTTTTTCTTATTTCCGTTTTTTTTTCTTACTTCGAGCGATAGTGGTTACGGACACCGGCGGCGGCGGCGGCGGCGGCGGCGGCGGCAGCGGCGGCGGCGGCGGCGGCGGACAACTACGCCACCAAAAACGGCCGTTGAAATGATCTCATAACAGCTTTCGCTGTAAAAGCACTCACGCCAGCTCCAGCATTGATCGTTGTAGCTCAACCGTCGTCGTGACTTGTCACGGCTCACACGGTGCCGTCATCGGATTCTTCCAAATCGACGATCGACTGACCGCACACCATCATAAACACGTATTCTTTGGCTAACGGAGCCACACTTAGCGTAACTTCACCATATCCGGACCGACTGACTCGCTCACTCCTTTGTTGACTTCACTTCTTCTCGACTGACACCCGACTCTCGTCCTCTCGTCGTTTGCACGCTTTTATCCCTTCTTCCCCGGTTTCCAGAAGCGTCGGGAGGGTTCTTCGGCGTGCAATACAGCTAAGGCTAGAGAAAGGGCGAGAGCTTTCTCGTAGGTTCGAATCGCGGCGGAATCGCCCTCGGATGCGTCACCCTCCCCTTCTAGAAAGATCCAGGCTTTGCCGGGCGTTCGATCGTGTTGACTGCGTCTGGCTCGAGTGGGTGAGGAGAATGCGGCGCGCCGGCGTCTTTTTATGCTTGTTTTTTC
Organism: Rhipicephalus sanguineus; assembly: GCF_013339695.2. Taxonomy (NCBI): domain Eukaryota; kingdom Metazoa; phylum Arthropoda; class Arachnida; order Ixodida; family Ixodidae; genus Rhipicephalus; species Rhipicephalus sanguineus. Next base: position 37,876,153 of record NC_051179.1, on the reverse strand, counting down.
GTCATCCGCGCTTCTTGGACGCGCGGCTCGCGCCGTTCTGTCTCGCAGCTGCTTGAAAGCGGCCGCGAGCGCGCTTTATAACACGCTCGTTTGTGACATCGACAATGATATTTCCACGGCGGTGGTCATAGAAATGAGTTCAGGGCTCTGAGCTCTGTCAGATGAACAAAACTTGAAGAAAACGTCACCGTGTGTTATCACAATGACACTAATTCTTCCTATTTTCATTATTCGTGTAAATATTGCCATGAGCGCCTACGATATGACAAGAACTTCATTGGAGTCCTGAGGAACTGATGATTACGCCAGTTATTACGCCGGTGGGTATAAAAAAAACAACGCTTTTCACAGACGACATTTGTCCGTACTCGCCGTTACCACTACACAGCGAGTGTTGTTCGTACTTTCTTACCTTTACTGGGCCCAAGTTGGCGCAATAGAGTGTCATCTTAGCTCACTGCGTCCTGCTTTCTTCACGTCACAACCACGAGATATCTGGGGGAGTTGATCTTTGCTTCATTTACCTGAAGCCTACGCAAATCAGTGAACGAAGCCCACAACCAGAAGAAGACGCCGCAGACCTCAACAGATCTTGATAGAACAGCAGCATGGGCTGGATTGTGATTTAGAATCGACATATTTGCACAGCGCTAAGTGAATGAGGACCAATGAAAGGACACAACACAGGCACTGACATGAACTAAATTTTATTAGTGAGAATGCTAGAAATATATACACATGATAACACCAGCACACATCAGCACAAACGCACAAACCTATTGCATAAGACCCAGATACGCGATTTCTTTTTTGGTTATGGCAACGGATGGCATGCTCACACAGAGTTCCCCTAGCTGATGCATTTGATTAGCTTCTATGATTTCCTGCGTGAGCTGCTCACGGCGTCTCGCGATGACGGCGCACTTTTCGAATTCCGGTTTACAACCACAATCTCTACAATGTATCACGAGATGGCCTTGAACAACTGTGGTGACGTGATAGTAATCCTCATTTAAACGCTCGTTCAAGCACCTACCTGTTTGTCCAACGTTTTTTGTTACCACAAGACAACGGGATCAAGTACGCAACACCAACAGCGCATGCTACGAATTGCCTCTTGTGTTTTGTTATGCAAACGCTCCTTTGTGTGGCTTGGGCATTCAAGCACTCAGAAAGCATTGAAAGTTTTTCCGGAGTTGAGAATAGAACCCTAACGCCAACCTTTTCCACTATCTTTTTCAAGATGTGCGAAATCTTAGGCAGGTAGGGGAGGACCGTGACTCGTTTATTATCTCTAGCGGCACAGCCTGCTGGTGCTTTCCCTCCCTGTTTAATGGTCCTTAGCATTTTTCTGCTAGAGATAATAAACGAGTCGCGGGGCTGCCCTACCTGCCCAAGACTTCGCACAACTTGAAAAAGATAGGGGAAAAGGTTCACGTTAAGCTTGTATTCTGAGCTCCGCAAAAAGTGTCAAAGCTTTGTGAGTGCGTGAATGCCCAAGCCACACAAAGGAGCGTTTGCATAACAAAACACAAGAGGCAATTCGTAGCATGCGCTGTGGGTGTCGTGTACTTGATCCCGTTGTCTTGTGGTAACAGAAACGTTGGGCAAACAGGCAGATGCTTGAACGAGCGTTTAAAAGAGAATTACTATCATGTTACCACAGCTGTTCAAGGCCATCTCGGCATACATTGTATGGTTGTAAACAGGAATTTGAAAAGTGCGCCATCGTCGCCAGACACCCTGAGCAGGTTACGCTGGAAATCATAGAAGCTAATCAAATGCATCAGCTTGGTGAACTCTGTGTAAGCATGCCATCCGTTGCCATAACCAAAAAAGAAATCGCTTATCTGGCTGTTATACAATATTGTCACGGGAGTGAGAATACCCGCAATTAAGAAAGAAAGAATGAAATGTATTTACAAGATATACACGGGGAGTCCTTCAGCCAAGATGGCGGAACACCAACAACAACAACGCGAGCGCTCTTGCGATCGTCGTCTTCATCGACTCGATGGAGCATTCCTGCTTGTTTGTCACGGCTTGTAACATATAGCCCCGCCGCTGGGAGCGCCGTCTCGGCGCTTAGTGAAGAGTACGATCGTGGGCGGAGAAGTACGGCTTCAGACGGGATACATGCACAATGTCAGTAGAGGGGACAGACGATGACGATGCACTGTCCAACGGGGCGATCTCATACGTGACGTCAGTAAGCTGGCGCAGGACCTTATACGGCCCGGAATAGCGGGAGAGGAGCTTCGATGACAGACCAACGTGGCGGCAAGGTGTCCAGAGCAGGACCAACGATCCTGGGGAGTAGGACACGGCCCGGTGATGGCTGTCGTAGCGAGACTTTTGAGACAGCTGCGAGGCAGAAAGACGATCCCGTGCGATCTGGCGAGCTGTTTGAGCTCGAACAGTTGCATCTCGGGCGTACTCTGTAGGAGTGTAGGTATCCGATGGTAGGAGAGTTTCAAACGGTAAAGTGGGATGGCGGCCATACAAGAGATAGAAGGGGAAAAGCCAGCAGTATCGTGGCGTGACGAGTTGTAGGCGAACGTCACGTAAGGCAGAGTGTTATCCCAATCTCGGTGGTCCGCAGAAACATACATAGATAGCATTGTGGTCAGCGTGCGATTGAGGCGCTCAGTGAGTCCATTAGTTTGCGGGTGGTATGCAGTGGTGAGCTTATGACGCGTAGAACACGAGCGAAGAATGTCGTCGACGACCTTTGAGAGAAATGAGCGACCACGGTTGGTCAGCAGTTGACGTGGAGCTCCATGGTGGAGAATTACGTCGTGCAGCAGAAAGTCCGCAACATCAGTTGCACAGCTTGTCGGTAGTGCTCGCGTGATAGCATATCGTGTCGCATAGTCAGTAGCGACGGCAATCCACTTATTCCCACTCAGCGACGTTGGAAATGGTCCGACGAGATCGAGGCCGACGCGGTAGAACGGGTCGGCAGGAATGTCTATAGGTTGAAGTGGGCGGGCGGCTGACAGCGAAGGACGCTTATGGCGTTGGCAGGACTCGCAAGATGCAACGTATCGGCGCACAGAACGGTAAAGGCCTGGCCAGAAGAATCGACGCCGTACGCGATCATACGTGCGGGCTGTTCCGAGGTATCCGGCGGTTGGGACGTCGTGAAGCTGTTCAAGAACAGTAGAGCGGAGCGTTGCGGGAAGAACTAGTAGAAGCTCTGGGCCTTCGCAGCTCATGTTACGCCGGTAGAGAATGCCATCACGGAGCACGAACAAGTCGAGGGACGGGTCGGAGTCGTGAGAACGTAGACCTTGGATGATGGACCGCAGATTGGCATCACTGAGCTGTTCACTGCGTATGTCGGTGAGGTCAGAGATGGCCAAAACGCAGGCGTCCGAATCATGCGCCGACAGGTCAGGGGGATCTACAGGATTACGAGATAGGCAGTCAGCATCCTGGTGCAGTCGGCCAGACTTGTAGGTTACGTCAAAGCTATATTCTTGAAGCTTCAAAGCCCAACGCCCAAGTCGTCCAGTAGGATCTTTGAGGGACGACAACCAGCACAAAGCGTGGTGATCTGTGATGACGGAAAAGGGGCGGCCAAACAAGTATGGTCGGAATTTGCCGACTGCCCAAACAAGTGCGAGGCACTCGCGCTCAGTGATCGAAACTTGCACTCGGATGAGGAAAGGAGGCGACTGGCGTAGGCGATGACGCGATTTTTCCCTTGCTGCCACTGAGCGAGAACTGCGCCAATGCCATGTCCGCTGGCGTCGGTGCGAACTTCAGTGGGTGCTGACGGGTCAAAATGGGCTAAGATGGGCGGGGAGGTAAGCAACTGTAGTAAGTTTGCGAAACGCATCAGCTTGTTGGGGACCCCAAGAAAACGGCATATCCTTCCTCAGGAGTTGTGTCAAAGGCCGACCAATGTGGGCGAAGTTCTTGACAAAACGTCGAAAATAAGAACATAGGCCGACAAAGCTGCGTACATCTTTCGTGGAACGTGGTATGGGGAAGTCTTTGACGACCCGAATTTTGTCAGGATCAGGTTGGACGCCTTGAGCACTGACGAGGTGGCCGAGCACCGTGATTTCTCGGCGGCCAAAACGGCATTTGGAAGAGTTCAGCTGGAGACCTGCGCTCCTGAAAACTTCAAGAACTGCCGACAGGCGGCTAAGGTGGCTTTCGAACGTCGGTGAGAATACGATGACATCATCGAGGTAACAAAGGCACGTGGACCATTTGTACCCACGTAGCAGGGAGTCCATCATCCTTTCAAACGTAGCCGGGGCATTGCATAAACCAAAGGGCATTACTTTAAACTGGAAAAGTCCGTCCGGTGTCACAAATGCTGTTTTTTCACGGTCTTGGTCATCGACAGAAATCTGCCAGTATCCCGACCTCAAGTCGATAGAGGAGAAGTAGGCAGACCCATGTAGGCAGTCGAGAGCATCGTCAATCCTTGGCAACGGGTAGACGTCCTTACGCGTGACCTTGTTTAAGTGCCGGTAGTCTACGCAGAAGCGCCAGCTGCCGTCCTTCTTTTTTACGAGCACGACTGGTGATGCCCATGGACTACAGGATGGTTCAATGACGTCCTTCGTGAGCATTTTATCAACTTCACGCTGTATTACCTGTCGCTCAGCATGGGACACGCGATAAGGACGTCGTCGGATTGGGCTGGCGTCTCCCGTATTGATTTTGTGAGTGACGACCGACGTCTGACCTAAAGGGCGGTCGTCAAAGTCGAAGATGTCCCGGAAGGATTCCAAGATACGCTGGATATCGGCTCTCTGTGCTGGAACGAGGTCAGGCGCGATCATCTTGTCAATGTCGCCATCAGCTGGGCTTATTGAGGAACAGAATGAAGCGGGGGGAAAAGAAGCGTCTGCAATGAACGCAGAAACAGAATGGTCAGCAAGAGAAGAGACGTTGGCTAGAGACATGCCATCTGGGATAACTTGCGCACACCAGCTGAAGTTCAGTATCGGTAGAGATGCTCGATTATTCGTGACCGTGAAAACCATGTGAGGAACGGCAAGATTTCTGGCCAGCCAAACGTCAATGGTAGGAGTCAACACATAATCGCCGTCGGGAATAGGAGGACAAGAGCCCAGGGTCACATACGTAACGGCTTGGGGCGCTAGGCGGACGTACTCGATAGAACACAAACGTGGTTGAGGTGTTGCTGGAGCGTCGTAGTAACATGGCAGGTCGAGCTGAAGTAAGCCGGTTCCACAGTCAATAAGGGCAGAGTGGGCGGACAGAAAGTCCATGCCGAGGATGAGGTCATGGCAGCACTTTTCGAGCACGGCAAATAGTACAGCTGTGGAGCGATCAGCAACACTAATACGTGCCGAGCACATCCCAAGCACGGGAAATGTTCCACCGTCGGCGACCTTGATGAGCGGCACCGTGGGCGGCGTTAAAAACCTTCTTTAGGCGGCGACGAAGCTCTGAATTCATCACTGATATGTGGGCGCCTGTGTCCACAAGAGCAACAACATGTGCGTCGTCCACTTTAACGTCTATAAGGTTGCGTCGAGTCTGCAGTGTGGTCAGAGGATTTAGCGGGCGAATCGTCGATGCAGCGTCACCTCCGGGAGCTGCATCGTCTAGTTTTCCCGAGACAGGTGGGAAGTCGGCGATGCAGGACGGCGGAATTGGGGTGAGCGAGACGACGGGCGACGAGATTGCGGCGAGCGGGACTGGTGACCATACGGTGATGGTGACCGACGATACGGCATGGAAGAAACGTCATCACTGGTGGACTGAGGTGACTCACGGTGGGGTTGGAATTGACCATCATTTGTCTGTGGGCGACGGTTGGACCCATAGGACGCCTGACGCCAATACCACCGGCTGTTGCAATAGCGGGCCACGTGGCCAATACGACGGCAGTTGAAGCAAATGGGCCGGTCGTCAGCAGTCCTCCACTCGGCGGGATTGCGAGGAAGCACCGACCTCTGGCCTTGGGCGTACGAAAGTGGTGGACGACGGTCATTCGATCGGGAGGAGCGGCCGTGCACACTGAGTCCAGGCCAACATTCGAAAGCTCTTGACGAACGATGGCGTGCACTAGTGGTACCATTTGCGAGCCGGAATCACAGGAACGAGAGCACGTGGAGGCAGGAGAGATAGCTTCGAGTTCACGTCGGACTATCTTCGTCACGTGCTCCGCAGTCAGTGGTGCCTGTGGTAGGGGGCGTCTTCGCACGACCATGTTGCTGCTGTATTTGGAAGTCGAGTAAATTGATGGGCAATACGTCGGCTTTTGGCGGTCTCGAAACGCTGGCACTCACGGATGATGGCATCTACTGTGTCACAGTCCTTGCAGATCAGGAGGTTGAACGCGTCATCTGCTATACCTTTCAAGATATGAGCCACTTTTTCAGACTCCTCCATGCTGTCGTCCGCTTTGCGGCAAAGGGCGAGCACGTCTTGTATATAAGACAGGTAGGATTCATTCGATGTCTGAGCACGAGACGCCAGCTCCTTTTTGGCCGCTATCTTTCTACCAGTCGATTTGCCAACAGGGCACGCATCTTTTCTTTGCACGCATCCCAACTGCCAATTTCTGCTTCGTGGTTCTCGAACCACACTTTGGCTGTCCCTTTCAGGTAGAATAGGATGTTCGCCAACATAAGAGTGTCGTCCCAGCGATAATTCTTACTGGTGCGTTCGTACATCGGCAACCATTCTTCGATGTCGACATTGTCAGTCCCGCAAAACGTGCCTGGGTCTTTCAGCTGTGGAAGGACAACTGTCGTCGTGGCGGTTGCCGCTGCAGGGGCCGAACCCTGTTCTGCCATCGTGGGTTCAACCAAGTGTCGGCCGCTTCGGAGCTCCGTTATACCGTGTTGGTACCCAGCACCACCACCAAAATGTCACGGGCGTGAGAATACCCGCAATTAAGAAAGAAAGAATGAAATGTATTCACAAGATATACACCGGGAGTCCTTCAGCCAAGATGGCGGAACACCAACAACAACAACGCGAGCGCTCTTGCGATCGTCGTCTTCATCGACTCGATGGAGCATTCCTGCTTGTTTGTCACCACGGCTTGTAACAATATTAATACACGCAATCACTCTTAAATGACTGATTGCAACATTGATGTAATTATGGTAAAGCCTCCGCTTTTTCGCTATTTGTCATGAAACATGAAAAAATAAACTGTCCTACTTTTCATTAGATCTGCTTGTCCAAAAAGGTTCACACCAAAATAAAAATTAAAATGACAAGGAAGAAAAAGAATTGGCACGTTTTTACCAACCCCCGTAGTTTGTTTTCTTGTGCTTCTCTCTATTCTACGCCGTCCATGTACTGAGGCAACAAGCATAGTCGACGGTAGCGCTCGTGTTTATAATTATTTCTCAGCAGTAGCGCTTCCTTGCGCACCTTTTACGACGCTATTCGCTCTGGCAACGACGCGAACTATCTCGGCAATAAGTTCAACGATCCTGAAAACAAAAATTGTCTCTATATAAAGAGAGGAAATTGCAGGTAATATGCCCGTTTGGGATTTTTATGCTGGAATAAAAAGAAATGACGGTACGAGTTCCGAATTGTCGGCTTTGCGTTCAACACGCTAGAATATGCGGGTGGCAAAGAACCTGTATTAGGTGCTTCCATAATGCAATGTCTTGGCGGGGATATTACGAGAAATGTGCCGTGGCGTTCAAGTTCTTGTTCTTCGGCACCGTATAAGCACAGCACCGTCGACGAGCACTAGTGTAATTTCAATCGTATGTCTCGGGTTTTGCTTGAGTCTCATGCGCAGCCTCGAAATTAGAAAACAATAAACAAGGCAAGGAGGGAAGGGGTAAGGTCATACAAGAGAGAGCCAAAGGACGTCTGACGCATACCTTTCAATTTACGTTACAGCAAAAATCAAATCAATGCAGCCATTTCGTGAAAACTGAACTCAATAAATATGGTTCACTTTGATAAATAATTCACTTTGATCGTTGAAAATTCCATGTCCTCTCCGGATTTTGTCCTGAGCACGAAAATAAGCTAGTGCGCACAGGGCCTGTATTTCACATACTCTGCGTTTCGGTTCTTCGGTTTCGTGGATTTCTTTCTCTCGTTCTTTTTGTTTCATATTTGCATTTTTTTTTCGGACTGAAGTAAGCTATTTGTGACTATGTCAGAGATGGAGTACTCCTGTGCCAGCTTTCCATTTTCTTCGACAGCTTAAGCAAATTCCGTATCTACCCATCGTGGCAGCATACAAGGAAGAGGTGTTGCGCTTCTAAGCATGAGGTCACGGGTTCAATTCCCCTCCACGGTGGCCACATTTCGACGGCGGAGAGATGAAATAACACCGATGTACTTATATTTAGGTGCACGTTAAAGAATTCCAGAGGGTCAAAATTAATCATAACTCCCTACTTCGGCGTGCCTGATCAACATATCGCGGTTTTCTAGACGCAAAACCCCAGAAGTAATTGTTATTGGATCAAAGCCAGCTGCGCACAGTTGATTGGCTCGCAACGGTCAATAACCACGCGCATATAGCGACCGGATAAAGACTCCGTCATCCAGTCCAATCATCACTGTATATCTCTGTAGGTTCGAAGAATCAAATAACGCAAAAGAAACCTCTACCGCTTCCGAAGAACGCGCAGTGCCGCGATGAAGCAATGGCCCACTTGCAGTGGCGTCGCTTCGGGAAAAAAAGTGACGCCATCGAGGCTGCTCTTTTCGAAGTCGGCGCACGTGCGAATCAACGCCACAAAACACGAATCGTTCTTCCAAAGTCCTTCCCAGAATTTGCTTGCAAAGTTTGTCAAATATCGCTGCATGCCTGTCGCAACCAGGAGTATTAGCACACAACCTTTCAGAACGTCGCTACATCTCCCCCAATCTAAGCACTCAATAAGCGTCAGATCAGCTTGGAAGCGACGGGTTATAAGTAAGCGTCTCGGTTGGAGGTTTGTTAGCGTGAAGTTATTCCGTTAGTTCTGTGAAACGAGGCAGATCTCTGCCGACTGTTTACCTTTGAATAGTATTCGTTGCGCACAAAATATATTGCGCTCCTCTCCTGTAAAAAAGAGCGTGTTGTGCAAGCTACAAGAAAACAAACATGTAGAACACAAACGGTGGACTTTGTCTTTTGTCATCGAAACCCGTGTAAACACACGTGCGCTCTTACATCGCATCTTGCTAAGGCCGTTGGGCATTGCATGAATAAAAAACAGATGCGTGTTGTACTGTGTTTATCTTTTTAAATTATAGCATAGGAGTAAGAAGGTATATGAAATGTTTTCGTTTAAGTTATAATGCCACGTGCGTACTCGAAACTGCAGGCGCGGCTTCGGGGTCGTATAGCTTCGATGTTATTCGTCACGCAAGCAATAAAAGCACGAACTCTTCTTTATTCACGCACGAATAAGCAAGTATAAGTTGAGTAAGCTAATATGGCTTTTAAGAATTTCGAAATGAAAACTACGTCACAACCTATGAAACTGTCTTTTGTGGCGTATAATAACAACAACCGTAAATTAACAAACCTTGACGTATTTTAATGTGGAAACATTTTAATCACTCCTCTGATGTATACTGGACCACATAGTTCTGCAAGATTAAATATACAGAAAATGTAAAAGACTGAAAGGAAAAGAAGCTTTCACTCACAGCCCACAAAATTCACGCAAAATCAAGTCATGCTATACAGGCATGCTATACATGCTTATACGTACCACGCATGCTATACAGGCCTATACATACATAGACACTATACAGGCATTATTGATCTACAAGAAGGCGCACATCCCAGTGTCAGACCGCAAGATGGCGGTACAGGAAACGGTGGGCTTTTCACTGCTTCCGTTGTGTCCGAGCTTTTGCTCGCCATGGCACACGTTGTCACAATCTTCTTAACTCGATGCGGACATCAATAAGTTCTTCCATTGTGTTCATACTTTCTGACTCGCCTTTTGCCTTCTTTCTACGTTCAAGCACAGTTTTACCTTGGTTTTATTTCAAGAAATCTTCTAATGCTTTCAGAGGCCTCATTCTCGTTCTCCTCATTTTTCATCAAGGTACTGCAATTCGCATGACCTGGCATTGGTCGTGTTACCTTGATAGAACAGTTCGTAAGGCAACACCATCAGCGACGCACTAAGCGACTACGGCCAGCAGGAACACGTATCGGATATCACAGTCGCAGTGATCTTGTATTGTCGGCTATGTCAGCAGCAAAGGACAGTGGTCTGTAGACTGCGCGGTACATCAGAGACGCTACTGCCGCGACCCAGCTCCATCGAACTGAAAGGCATCGCGGCTGATATTGCAAGGCGAGCCAATAATGAGCAATCGTACTTGTTTGCGCGCACCAGGGGGCATTGACCAGGGTTGAGGTTGCTTTGTTAGACAGGGAATGCGCGCGGACGTTATTGCTCCGTGCGAAGACGGTAATGATCTTGCTGGTTATCGGGGCATTGTATGGCTTCCAGAGATGCGATACAGACACACGAGACATTAGCGAAACTCGCTACTGTAGGTCGATATATATGATGCCGGGATGGTTTCAATAACAAATGTTCCAGCCACTACCCTGTCTGGGGAGAAAAACAAGTGGGACCAAATGGGCAACCATTCAGGCTATCTTTATTCTAATGCCCCACGGAAATGCGGGCTGAAAGAGAACATGGTCTTGCTTTGGTTGCTAATTGTGATAACTTGAACCTCTGATTGCACGTTAGCCGTTCCCGATTATATTATCTGACATACTACATGATAAAAAAAGACGTGTTTTCAGAGACGCTAAATCGTCAACTTGTAAGATGTTCCTTGCTTGAAAAAAATTTTCTGGTGCAATAGTGAGGAAGTTTGAGGCGGCCCGGAAGTGGCCAACCCTCACAATCACTAGGTGGGCTTCTCATTAAAGGAGTCCATTGGCGACCGCCGCGACTCGGGCTTGGTCGACCAGGGCCTTCTGGCTTGCCATATCGGAACAGTCGAGCCAGGCTGCCTCCCAGTCCTCCCGGGTGGGGTTTGGTTTTGGGGCGATGTTCAGGGTCGATTGGCATGCCCACACCACGTGGAAAATGTAGGAAGACGTCTCTGCACAGAGCGGAAACTTTCCTGTACAGGCAGGATCAAAGTGTTTTAAAATTGCCAGGCACAGCGGTGTTTGGTGTAAAGGCGGATCAGTGTGCGTTTCTCTGCCTTTGTAAGGCCCTTACAGGGTTTAGGATAAATTGCAGGGTCGAATCGGTATAACTGAGTAATTTCTCGAAAAGTGGAAGGCCGGATTGGGTTCGGGATCCTTTTCAGAAGAGTCCGAAGGCGTTGCCCGGAGAGTGAGCGCGCGGGCAGTGGCGTCTGCCGTTTCGTTGTCTTCGATATGACCAGGAACCCATATGATCACTCGAGACGCGGTGGTCCCGTATTGCGTTTTCGTTTTCCGGAAACCCAGACAACCTGTCCCGCACTATAGTCACCGTCTTGTGACTATAGTTCCGCACTATAGTCACAAGACGTGAGGGAGGCGGGGCGGTGATTGGATTTGCCGGCTTTTGGAATGAAAGTTACTGGGGCGGTCTTCCATTTGATTGGGAGGGGTGCCTCACCAAGCCAGATCGAGTTGATGAAAACGAGGAGGGATTCATAGGCGAGGGAGTCTGGAAGATTGGCAAACAGCTTCACGGTTATCTTGTCCCGGCCCGGTGCCGCTCCTCGTTTCATTTTCTCTAGGGCCGCCTTCAGGTCGTGCAGCTGGAACGGTTGATCCAGTTCCGCGTTCTCTTGCTCACAGAAGCGAGTCACTTGGTCGTTGTCGGTTCTCAATAGCTGCCTACTCTGACGCTGCATCAGTGAAGATGCTCTGTCGGTTCGCCAAGGCTACCAGATGATCCAATTGCGCAAAGCCCAAGAGCTTCGACCACGCATCAAATGCGCATCTCGACTATCACCCGCGTTACCGCTTAGGCTCATTCCTGGGCAGGGGCGCAGCCAGGGGGGGGGGGGTTCAAACCCCCCAGAAATTTTTCAATTTTGCTTGCGTATATATACATGTGCACATACAAACGCACGTACGAACATACATAAAGTATGGTTGAACCCCACCCTCCCGGAAAAAAATTTCTGGCTACGCCCCTGTTCCTGGGGCTTAGCGAAGGCCATGTCTCAGCATATGTAGAAGGTGTGTGTTTAGAAAAAAGGTTGGACGACGAGTAGTATGCACTCTTCAAAGGGAGAGCGGTAAGCCCTGCCCTTCGTTAGTAAGAGGAAAACAGTCCAAGTGAGGTTGCTGAACCCAATTGGCTGAACCAAGCAAAATGATCAAAGCCAGTTCGACTCCAAGTGAAAGCTGTACGAACTCAAAACCACTGATTTGCCTGTGTTTTCCTTGTGTCTATCTTTTCTTTAGCTGCTTTTTTTTTCGGTTACTTTGTGTTCTTTTATCGCGTTTATCTGTTATTTTCTGTTCCTTTTTGCGATTACGTGATATTTTATACCCTTTTCTGTTCTTTTCACGTGATTGCCTGCCTTGTTTTGCGATTATCTATGTTCTGTTCTATGATTTTCTTTCTACTGTGCGCTGCTCCTAGCACAGTGCGTCTAACACCTGACGCTGGCGTTTTGCCTCCGCTTCTCTCTGCCGTAGATCTGTGCAGCGCCTCCTCGGCGCTGATCTGCGCCTAACTGCCGACGCGCTGGCGTTTCACTGCCACCTTGCTGGCTCCGACGGATGAATAGGCCCTTCGGGCACGCTAGCGCTCACGGGTAAGCAGGCGCTGGCGTTCCAAACGTTCAGCCTGCTCGGCCTGTTTGTATGGTGGTGGTGCAAAACTTTATTTCTGAGAAGGCCAAGCGTTAAAAAATAAATAAAATTGCAAAGCAGCGTTACGTGGGCGGCCTTCAGGTTGCTGATTGTGGTATCCAGGCCGTGCCTGGTCGCAACGTCCTCCCCCCACGTCACCAGTCGAAGTTGGAGATCCGGCTTGGCGATGGACAAAGCAAGCTCCCTCTGCTGCGGACTTCTTAGGTGCCGAGAGGCCGGGGGCAAGTGTGCCGGGCATGAAAAAAATATATGATTTTAATTGGCGATGGAGCTTCCACATAAGCGGCAGGCCGACGAGTACGCCGCAGGGTGGAAGAGGGCAAGACAACGTGCGACTTGCGTGACGCCATCGTGAAACATGAGACGACGACAGGGGCGGTCCCTTAAGCAGCTCCGCAGCTAAAAGGACGAAAGACGCGCCAGCGAATGGTAGAAGAGAAGCGAGAGGTGATGGACACAGGCAGCAGCGAGTTTTTTTGTCGCGCACAATGGCACTCATGGCTCTTTACCGTAAAGAGTGGGTCACTTTTAGTGCCCCTTTTTTCTCGGACCGGCCTTCCGCTGGAAACAAATTGACGCTTAGTTTGCCATCGGCGTCGAATCAAGACGTCTTTTAACTTTAACGTATGCCGCACCGAACTGAATTTCCCCAAGGGGTGTTTTCTTCACTGATTTCGGTTCCCAGCATGTAATAGTTCGTGTTTTCCTTCGACGCAGCAGACATTGTTAGCTGATTGATACTATAGTTTCTTCATAACATTATCTAAACTTTCATTACAGGTGCTGCTGGCGTATAAAACAGCTGAATACTGAATAAAACATTAGCTGTCAGCAAAGCAAAGGTAAGACACACAAATGAAACACACTGGAGAGTGACACAAGAGTCAAACGTGAAATACTATGAAGAAGACAGGTAGCTTATGAAGAATGCCAAAAAAAAATTCATTGCAGCGACAGATAAAACTCTAGAGGTCTTCTAATACGGCTTACTAAAAGCTGCTCGGAAAACGCAGGATGAGATGCTTTAATCCGCTTTTAACAAAGGAAATAACAGCCCCGCAGATGATTCCACGTGGAATGTCGTCGAACGCTGTGCCAAGCTCGGAAATAATGAACGTGATCATGGCCGTAAGACAAGGTTACAAGCTAGGTTGTGTTTTTAAAATCCAGCACTGTAAGGGAAAATCATAATCAGATTTCACTAACTAATTTCCAGCACTCACAGTCAAGTTCACAGGCAATATGAAATTATATTTGAATCTGGTACCGTTGGTTTTCTCTTAAGTTTACAAGTTTAACGTGGTTTTTCAAAACATCGATGGAAGATTTTTTTATGGTTATAACAGTGTCCTAAAGCTGAAACTGCTACTTTTACGAAAACGATAGCCGTAACAACCGATGTGCTCTTCTTTTTTGGTATCTGTTTTTAATTGAGATTACTTTGCGCTTTCCTGCACGCTTTCCTTTAGGTTGATGCCGGGGGCAACTGTAATTAAATATCAGGAGCGATATGGACAGAAGAACGCGCTAGGTGCCCTTAGAAATGTTTCGATAATGATGATTAGTGGCTTTTAGTGGGCAAGGGCCGAGTTTAGTCAAACTTGTTTAGATGCAGTTGTAAACGGGGCTTTTGCGTGAAGCATCGTAATCAAGGTGAATTTGACATGACCTGGTAACGATGAAGCGTTACAGTACACATCAGGTGTGCATCTGGATTTGGGGCCCAACTCCCCAAACTCTTCGTTCTTAAGTCGTCGTTGTCATTTGTCAGTAGGCTTGACATGCCCATCCTCGCAATTGGCTGAAATAATCACTTACGTACAATGAGAGCGTCAGACGTTTTGTTGCAAATGCGGGCCCGATCTTCTTGACCCTTCCATATATGAGAGCTGGAACCCTTCCGGGAGCGCGCTCTCGTTCCTCGCGAGCTGGTAGTTCAGCGCTCATCGCAGAAAGAGCGTTTCCATACACAACACGCGGCGCTCGCTCTCTCTCGCCACACGGCGAGCGCTGAGGTCGTGGCCCCTCTCTTAAGCTCAAGCAAATGGACAGGACACGACGATGCAGGCAAGCAAATGGTCATGACGATGCACGCGGCGACAGCAGACAACGATGCACCGCCGACAAGCCGAGACCCTAAGGTACTTCGCTCCTAAAACGGACATTTATACAGGTTGGGTGTAGTACACTTATACTATATATGCAACGCATGGTGAGGTCGGCCTAATGCGCACAATCCTCCTGGATTGAAACGTGGCATAATTTCTTAAGAGCGCAACTCCTAAATTTTTTTGTTGCGCCGGGTAGTGCGAACAGAAACTATCATCATTATGAATCGGCACGCTCTCTCTTCGTCCTCTTCTTCCTCTGAGTCCTCTTCTTCATCCTCTGCTTCGCTCCCAAAAAAGAAAACGTGCGCGAGCACCAACTCTGGGCCGTCCAGCGAGCCGAGGAAGCCGCCACAGGCCAGCAACCCTTGTCCGAAGCTTAGGCGGGATCCAGGCCCATCTCACCAATTCGCACGGCAATCAATAAAGTTAATTGATCTGATCTGAGGCTTATCCGGCATGGCCTGTAATATCCCTGATGCCTGACAGGAGAGAACGATTACAGAGAGGGAAAGAAAAAAAAAGACAGAAACAGAGAGACAAAAAGAAAGAAAGATATAAGAAAAGAGCAAATCATGGCGAAAAAAAAATTCCTCTTGAGGCGGCGGGATTCGAACTCGCGTACCCACGATCCGAAGTCGAGCGTCTTAACCACTCGGCTATCAAGGTTGAGGAGGAGAGATGTGAGGACGAGGAGGATGGAAAGGAGGGGAGAGAGTAAAGCATAGAATTTGAAGAATGAGAACGAGAGAAATAGAGAGAGAAAAAAATACAGAAAGAAAGAGGAAGCAAGCGAGAAAGAGAGAGAGTGTGAGACAAAGAAAAGAGAGAAAGAGAAAACTGAAATAAACAGAGACAAAAAAGAGATATAAAAAGCAGAGATGAGAGAATAACAAAAGCAAAGGAAGATATAATGAGAAAAATATAAAGAGAAACAAAGAAGGCTGCCCAGCTCCGCACTTCCTTCAGGCTGCCTTAATTTTTTTTAGCGTAGCGACTGTTGTGAGCTATTGCTAGAAATAAGTGCGTCGTGTTGCTACGAAGTTGACTGCTAAAGCTACTGTTGGCCCTGACGTAAGTGTTAGAGCCAAAATTACGCCGATATGACGCGGACTGAAGACGCTGGAAACAAAGGTATCTGCATTACTTAGCCCTAAATCTTCGCGTTTTAATTCATCAGCACTGTACGTGCGAGACGAACCAACTATTTTGTGCATGCTATAAATCGCGATAACGGGCTCCCAGAGAGCTATCGCCGTCTCGAGCGTTTGCTAAGATTCAGTGTCATCACTTAAGTTGAGTGAAGTGCACGTAACTACAATTTACCTTACCTCCCTCCCACTAGGCCTCAACACTGCGCCTACCTAGTGGAAAAGATAAGAAAGAAAGAAAAGTATGCAGTAACTATAAACCAAAAAGTGCGAAAAAAGAAGGAAGCAAGCGCGTTCTCTCTGGTTAGGCGGAATAAATGCATCTGGGGCTGATTTTCGTCATCTGCTTTAAAAAAGAGGCATATGAAATATGGCCGCACTTAGGAACGTGTTATGGTGGTTCTCGCTGCCTTCAATATAACCGCCTGTTGAAAGGCCGGAGCGCTATATCAAATGTAGTTCATCCCAAAAGCCGCATTCCGCGCGTGCTGTCAGCTTGCCGGCACTCGCAGTGAAGAGCGCCTCGTGAATTCTAAGTACGGGCGCACTGCAGGCATACGGAGTGTGGGTAGGCTTTTTACGCATAACCAGTAAATCATACGAGTATGATACACGTACGTACACGCAGTAACTTCATGGAAGCATTACTGTGGAACACCACATCTTCTGTAATCATCGTGCATGACTCAAGCCCTACAAATGAGCCCGCCAACGGAATTTCCGTAACATATAATGCTTTTAAAAGTTTGATATGAGAAAGTTTAATGGAAACGCATTACAATATACTTACGCAAGTCACGCTCGCTCAAGCGGTGGATGCGTTTTGGCGGCACAATTTTTGCGAGCAAGTGCCTCGAAAACAATCTTTTTTTTTAAAAAGTATGGAAATTGCAATGCCCAATCTTTTGAAAATTTCTCTCGCGGGATTTGATATGGGTGGGCATCTTTCAGTGATACATATTGTCCTCCGATATTCAGGCATTAGCTCATGAAAAAATTTTAACACTACAAAAAAAAAGAAATAAATAAACAATACACGAACAGTCATCAACTGCAGCAACGCACATGACAGTGTGTTTTAGGAAGTGTGACGGAACGTTTGAAAATTTAAAAAAAAAATATGAGGATATATACGGTCGTCGGCGACTGTTCATTGCGATAGACCACATAGGTAAATCGACTTTGTAGTGCGACCACCGCTGCGTATAAGAAACATTTTTTGCTTCTGTGATCAAGTATGGAGTTGAAGATAATTGGGTGAGGCCTTTGTCCTACAGCCCATATAGATATAGCCTGACGATGATAATGATAAGGGGCACAACTCACACAAGGGCCGCATCCGAAACGTGGCAGTCAATTATTCTAAAAATATATCGACGAAAGAGAGCTTGTCTGCGTTGGTATTCCGAGCGCGTGGTGTCCAGTTAGACTCGGGAATTATTGTGAAACGCTTTCCGAGTCCCATGGATCACAAAGTCACAGTGCCGTGTACGATACGAAGTACAACTGCATCCAAAAATACGCTGCATAACCTAGCCTGAGCAGTGAAAAAAGTGAGCGTGTCGTGTGATTGAGGAAGCGAAAATATGAATAAATTATGAGAACAACATGGTTAGCCGTTTTTATGCAAAATGCCCACGGGAATTATGAAAGGCCAGAAGAAATTTGGCCGGTGTATGACCCATGCACTCCCTTGTCGGAGCCGCGCCCTCTGCAGATGACGATGATGATGTATGGCCCCTGATTACGACTCTACACAAAACTTTTTCCTCGCCAAAAGAACCCACGATTTCGCAAGTTTTAAAGTGCGAAATTTGCACAGCGTGCATTCTCTTCCGTCAGAGTACAAAACAGGGTTCCAGACATGTTTTTTACATCAACGACCAAACTGCAATATTCTGATACGAACCTCAACATAATAAAACGGCGACATTAGTCAAGCTTGCATCACACTGCTTTCAGCCCCTTCTCTCCCCTCCTGATTAAATAAAGGCTAAACGCTAGCTACAATACACGCAAAACTATCAAATGCGACGCTGTTGCTTTGTCGCTCTTTCTATCCTTCATCATAGTCTTAAATTGACTGTCTAATATACTTAAATGATTATTGAATTGATTAAATGAATCTTCCGTCGCACTTTCAAGATCATGATGGCAGGATGATTCTGACGCTCATTTTATTCCTGCCTCTGCTGTAAACAGGCGTATGCAAATCACCAGTGGCTTGTTTATGCAGTGTCATTCCTAAGTAGCCTCAGCACCTCCCAATTAATGCAGCGTGACGAAACTGTTCAGTTGCCACCGGGAGGTAGACATCCTCGACAGACGACGCCATAATTCAGAGTCTTGAAACACCGACGAGGCCTGCCTCATCTTCTGGGAACTACATCGAGGAGTGCATGTTAAGCCAGGTGGGAGCGATTACGGTAGTCTCTCAAAATATCCTTGTTCACCTTCTCGCCATAATGTCCAAACGACGTGGAGCTCGCAACGACGATGCACTGCATTAAGTCTAGACCATCCCGCTAAAACAAACAAAAATACGTGAATGATTCTCGCTCAGAGTAGGGAAACACTTCATGCGTGCGTACATCAAGCTAACACGCCGCTCATAACGGCGATCATAAAACAGCTCATCGCAAGGTCCGTGCAAGCGTGGCACGACTGATCGCTTCCCGGATAACGCGGCTTCAACATGTCTGCATCTGCTGTATAGTGCAGGTGCCTTTGGGGCATAAAGGAAGCCTGGTGCATAAATAACGGCGCGGCATGGCTTAAGAAGCTTTTAGGAACGTCCAATATCACAACTGCAGTTTAGGATGCGGGTGGTCTCGCTCGCAGAGCGAAATAATAAAGGGTTGCCGTTCTCACTTTCTGTCTGAGTTATGAGCGCATGTACTGCAGCCGGAAAGTGTGCGAGGCTAGTTAAGTGTGCCTGGTCTGGCAGCTGTAAAATATTCCTCAGCACGAAGACAAAGCGTACAAGATTTTGTTATGACCTCCCGTTTGATTGTCAAGTCTCGATGTACTTTATCAGAGTGTGACGTTGGGCGAGCTGGTGAATAGCTTAATAAAATATTTGTGGCGCAACTGAGACAAGCAAGAAAACAAGATAAGATAGGATGGGCGCCAGAATTTCAACTAGTTAATTTTCCTCCCATCACCCAAATATACACGCTTCCAGATATGCGCACAAAGAGGGGGCGCAGCACGAGCGAATATCACATAGCACAATCAGACAAAAAAAAAACCTATTGGACAGCGCTATCTAAAGATAGGCATTCATTCTTGTACAGAGATATCGACGGATACTGACGCATTTATCCCCCTTCTTCTGTATGTGATATGCCTCAAGTATTCCACGTGCTAACGTTTCCCTGCTTCGTACTATCACACGAGTTTCTCTGAACAGTGGTGTACAGCCGCATGAAGCACAATAAAACGGCAGGTGTGAGCCCAGACCATTAATTGATAATATATGCTCCTTAAGGCGATCATTAACACAGCGGCCTGTTTGGCCTATGTTCGACTTACCACAGCTCAACGGAATTTCATAAACAACGCCCATCATGCAACGCAGAATTGGCCAGGCGTGCTTCTTTTTTGCATGAAAGCTTGGCTTTTTGCGAAGAAATGCGAGCACAAAGCTTCGAGAGTTTTTTGAGTGCCGAGAAGACCACTGGAACGTCATGCCTGTTTGCAACTTTTTTTTTTCAAATTCTGGGCAATCTTGTGCATGTAAGGCAGTACCAGTTGTTTCTTTTTCTGCACAGCCTTACAATATGCCTTGGACGAAATGCGAAACAAGAATAAACGCAAGAATGACATGGCATGTTAATGTCATGCTAACGTCAACGTGATAATAATGATCTTGTGTAATGCCGTTTGGTTTCCTTGACTCAGTTTGAGTAATTTCTCTACAGTGTTTTCATTCATTATATTTTATTTCCTATCCCTATTTGATAAGTGGTTTAGGAATACCGATAGTGTCGCCTAATAAAATTGTCACGTTTTCACAGACTCTTAGTCCAGAACCCCACTTATGAATCATTCAAAACCAATTCAGTGAAGTTTGCCAGCGACCCTTTATGTTATACGGATGTAAATATGCGCTGAAGTTCCCCAGTCTGAGGCATGTATACAGACGCCGACGGCATTCACAGTGCAATGACCTCTATGAGTCAGCGCCCCGATGTCACCCGGTCATCGCCCTCATTCTGTGTCAGCGCGGTAGTCGTTTCTCTTATGGGACGTTAACGCGTTGACGAAAGCTATGGCAACGGGCGAATTTGGCGTGGCTACCGGGGTTACTGGCCTCTGAAAACGCCGATGCTAGACACTGAGATGTCTAGCATTGGCGTTATTGTTCTTTTATTACATCTCGCGTTATTGTTTTTTGTTATTACATTTCGCTTCGGGACATTGATTGACACCGATTCTGACAGGCAGTAGAGCTAAGGAAGTTTCGTTTCTACTTTATAGCCAACAGCCGATGTTGCCAGCCGGTAACGCCGTTCTGCTATGAAGCCGCCAAGTGGCTGAAATTTTTAGCCTGCGCTAGTTGGTTCATTTTCAAGGAAAAAGTGTTTGCAAGGAAAGACTCGTTGGTTCAATAGCTGCAGTAGATGCGTCAACAGTGTGATAAAAAACTAAGGACACGATTTAATGGCGCGCACGCACGCACGCACGCGCGCACACACACACACACACACACACACACCACACACACACACACACACACACACACACACACACACACACACCACACACACACACACAACACCCACACACACAGCACACGCACACGACCACACCACGCACACACCACACACCCACACACACGCACACACACACACACAACACACACACACACACACACGCACACACACGCACACACATACACACACACACAAATGCCCGGAACGTTGGGTCATCCTATTTGTCTCTAGTTACTCCCGTCCTCGTACACGTTCCCCGTCGTTGGCATCAACAATTACAGGACGAGGTTATGTGTTCGGTTTCTGGCAGCCTGATATGGATGTGCGCCAAGAAGTGAGTGTTCCTAACAGAGAACTAGCTTTTTGATAATGAATGAAAATATAAGCAAGTGGGGACGTAGGCCACAGAGTGAACTGCTACCCCAGTCATCCAATATGACCACCAGTGAATAAGGAACGTACAGTAACAAAGCTAACAATAAAATAAGGCAGATAGAAATACACAAGAAATTATAGCGGGAGGATTCCGTGTCATGCAACTGAGACTTCGCTCCTTTGTGCAGGATACTTGTTCCGAGGTGTAGTGGACATTTATTTAGAACAATGTCAATACAAAATGAATATTTCAGACAACCGAATACTGAGATTTAAAAACATTTATAACACGAAACTTTCTCAGGGTTTTAACTGACCCCGAGAAACCACTTGCACTCGTATGACTCCTTTGTTATTGCTACTAGTTTTCTGCGTGTGCCTGCATTCCCTGAATATATATATATATATATATTATATATATATATATATATATATATATATATATATATATATATATGATATATATATATATATATGCTTGACATGTAATTAAGTCCTCAGTCCCACAATTTTTTCCTTATTCTCAGTTGAACCCTTTTTGTAACCAGGAGCTCATGAAAGGGTTTCGATTTAAATTAAGGAGGACGCACTGAGTCATGGAAAGAAAAATAATAGGTGTAATCATAAAGGACAACAGGAGATAGAATTGGTCAGGGAACAAACGCGTGCTAAGGATGCATGTTAGTCGAAATCAAGAAGAAGAAATCGGCGTGGGCAGGGCATGCAGCGAGAAGGCAACATAACCGCGGGCCACTAAGAGTAAGAGAGTGGATTCAAATAGAAGGCAGGCGCGAGGTAGGTGCAGAAAGCTAGGTGGGAAGATGAGATTAAGAAGCTTGAGGGGGTAAACGTGGGCGCAGCAAGTACAGGAGCGGGTTTACTGGAGAAGCGTGGGAAAATTCCCTGGAGTGCTGTGGGGGTTGTAAGGCTGCTGCTGCTGCTGATGATGACAGTAAGCATGACATTTACTGGAGTTGACCCTCATAATGCGGGCAGGCTTTCTGGCTCTTCATGTTGCCACGATATCTTGAGAAATGAGGAAGCGCCCCCGTAATGTTTATGACTGCCTAAATTTGCTTTCCTATTCATTTATCTCGGGCTGCGCGGTTATATCATTCGCAGCACCCACACCAGCCATGAAAATGTCAATAATATCTGGGGCTTAACGTCTCAAAACCACGATATGATTATGAGAGACGCCGTAGTGGAGGGCTCCGGAAATTTTGACCACATGGGGTTCTTTAACGTGCACCTAAATCTAAGTACACGGGCCTCAAATATTTTCACCTCCATCGAAAATGCAGCCGTCGCGGCCGGGATTCGATCCCGCGACCTTCGGGTCAGCTCAGCAGTCGAGCGCCATAACCACTAGACCACCACGGCGGGGCAGCCAAGAAAATGTGAGCATGGCAAGAAAAAAAAAAGAAAAGAAAGGTATTCTCCTCCAGGGCTATAAATAGTTCGGAGAACAGCGGGGCATGTAACCAGAAGACTACATAAGAAAACGCGGCGAAGCGTGTAATTTGCTCCATGTAATAAACTCCGCCGGATGGCCCGGAAACACCGGTAATCGAATATCGGGATAAAGGATATGTCTTCCAGGTCTCGTCGTCCAGCCCCTGATGACCTTGCCCTATATTGTTTTTTTTTTGCTTTTTCGTTGCCTCTGCGAAGGAGCTGCAGTACGTCTGTCATCGTATTATCCGAGAAAGCATATAAACAAAGAAATGGACGCAACCAGAAGGCATAATATACCTCCTGATATTATCGACGTACCTAATTTGCTGTTCTCCGCCGGAAATAAATGCCTCACTTTTCTGAGGTCTTCTAGAAACTATAGGATTTCATGAGCCACAACTAGCATCGGCGATGTCTTCTTCCTTGACCAATGAGAATTCTTGATGCATGCCACTTACTCATTCCTCGCTGCTTTTTTCTAACTCAGTGGTCCAGCTGTCCACCCTATCTTCAAGTACGCACCGCATTTTCTCTTACGCATAATAACTTCTCCACCAATGCCGTACTGCGAACACACAAAAGCATACATTCACACATAAATTCGCCGAAGTTGCCAGTCTTTTGAAGCTTATTGTTATGCCACTTTTTGTAGCGTTAGCTACACTTGCCTAGCCGGAGCCGATTTCGCGTGGATCGTCATAAGCCGTGCTGCGCATGCGCGAGGATCAGTGATGTCACACAGCTGGCTCACCGGAGCCGGCATCTCACGCGCTCTCCGCCACCGCCGCGCGCGGCTCGCCACTGCTTGTCTGCGCGTTCGGAAGGAGTGGCGTCGTAGCCGCGGCAGACAAACTGGCGCCGGCGCGCGCGCAGACTCCGTCACCGCCGAGCGCGACTCGCAGCTGCCGGTCTGCGCTTTCCAGAGGAGTGACGTCCTAGCCTTGGCAGACGATTGGCGCCAGCGCGGGCGCAGCTATTCGCCTTCGCTGTGCAGTCGCCGTCTGACACTGTGCTGGAGCCGCTTCATAGCGCCTCTGACTGGCGTTTGCAGGTGGGTAACGCCATGGAGAAGGAGAGCGCAAATGCTGCTCGAGGGCGCAGAAGAGCCGAGAAGCTTATCTCATCGGATCCCGTAATAGTTGCCTAGCAATTAGCGGTTCAGCGTACGAAGAATGAACAGAAGAAGTCTAATAATCCTAGACAATCTGGAAAGCTAAGAATAATCAGCTGAAACTTTGCTAACGCTACGTGTATCCTGGCATAGCCGAGCTAAACCACTGCAATTTTTTTTGTTTTCACCCGCCACGGCAGCTCATCCAGCAATCATCGCATGTAACACAGTCCTCAAGCCTTCGCCAATGAGAATCGAATGGTGGTATTCTGCCTTCATATACGTTTGCGGTTGCTATATATTTGGTGTTCAAGGTATCCTAACATGCTATGTCTGCTGTCCTACATTTCCCAATCGGATCGCGTGTCGCCCCCCATTGCCTCTCTGGATTTTCCACAAATACCCGAAACCGGTATGTCTATTATCGTCTTCGCGCGGACCAATAACGCCGAAAATCATTTACCGTGGACAAAGCAACCTCGGCAGCGCTCAGTGCATATACTGGAAAATTTTCACACACCACACGAGTACACATCGAAAAAAGTACACAAGCACCAGCGCAGCGGTCAGTGCCCTCGTGCGCAAGGAAGTATGATTGCTGATTTCTGTTTTTTTTTTAAAGACGATAGTCTTTCTTGGGGAACTTAAACGCAGAAATTTTGGTCTGTCTTTCTGTCTTTCTGTTTGTCGGCACGTCCCTCGATTTAGCCACTCGGTCAAAGTTGAACCACTTGCCCAAGGGCCAGCCGTCTTGAACTGGTACGGCTGTTCATACTTTTGAACGTTGTCGATCAAAAAGTAAATATCATGCATATCTGAGGTGCAACATCACTAGGTAAGTATTAGGTGGCGTGTTCCTTTAATAGAAAATGCATACATACGTAATTTTAAGGACCCTAGTTTCTTAAGCTGCGCTGAAAATGCATAAGAATGGAAGCTTGAGCGAGTTGGTATGCGTTCATCTTTGTTGAAACAGCGCTCACTAGACGACGACGAAGTAAAAGAAGGCACAGGACAGGCACGGAGGAAGGCAAATTTCAGCGCAGTCGCATTTTCAGCTTTGTTGAAACAGCGCTCACTAGACGACGACGAAGTAAAAGAAGGCACAGGACAGGCGCTGCTGAAATTTGCCTTCCTCCGTGCCCTTCGCACGAGCTCATGGTTGTGTTTCGGTTTCGGTTCTGTATTGCACTGTACGAATGCCATGGGTTGGTGTTGAAAAACTTTAGTTTTGAGAAGGCCAAGAAGGTGAAAAAAATATTTAAAAAATGAAAAAGCAGCGTTGTGGGCGGCCTTCAGGCTGCCGGTTGTGGGCGCCGCTCTGGCGTTCCTGTTTTACCCAGGCGACGTGTAAATAAAAGAGTGTGTGGAGAGTACTCGTTGAGTGCGGACGTTTCTCTGCTCAGCGCTTCGCGCCAAACCGCGGTTTTCGGGCTGGCTGGCGTCCCGCCGGTCGCGTTGGTCACCGCCGGTCTTCGCCTGCTGCTGCGCCGGGACTACCAGCACGCAACACAGCACTCATGTTCCCGACGTATTGCCAGATGGCGTCCAGTATCTCACACAGCGCCTCTTCTATCGTCTTTACACGACATTTGCAGCGAAGCACGCAGATAAGCGGCCAATTTTAAATGCGAAGCATTTCTTAGCGAACTTCTGCGACTTTGAGCGTATCTATCTATCTATCTATCTATCTATCTATCTATCTATCTATCTATCTATCTATCTATCTATCTATCTATCTATCTATCTATCTATCTATCTATCTATCTATCTATCTATCTATCTATCTATCTATCTATCTATCTATCTATCTAGCCGCCTACGACTTTGTGCTCTCCTGGTCGCTTGGTTCATGGAATGTGCACCAAAATTGGTATGGCGTAACATGACTGTATGACGAACATAAATGACAAGTCATAACATGAAAATCATGACACGCATGTCATGTACAGCATGACTTACGTGCCACGCTCATGGGGCGCTGGCGGCGGTTTCGCTAGATTTATATACACCAAAATTGGTATCTTGTGACGTGACTGTGTAACGAACATAAATAACACGAGTTAACATGAAAATCATGACACGCATGTCATGTACAGCATGACTTACGTGCCACGCTCATGGGGCGCTGGCGGCGGTTTCGCTAGCTTGACCTACCCCGAAATTGGTATTGCGTGACGTGACTGTGTAACGAACACAAATAACACGAGTTAACATGAAATCATGACACGCATGTCATGTACAGCATGACTTACGTGTCACGCTCATGGGGCGCTGGCGGCGGTTTCGCTAGATTTATATACACCAAAATTGGTATCTTGTGACGTGACTGTATGATGAACATAAAAACACGAGTTAACATGACAATCATGACTCGCATGTCATGCACAGCATGACTTACGTGCCACGCTCATGGGGCGCTGGCAGCGGCTTCGCTAGCTTGATCTACCCCGAAATTGGTATTGCGCGACGTGACTGTGTAACGAACATAAATGACACGAGTTAACATGAAAATCATGACACGCATGTCATGTACAGCATGACTCACGTGCCACACTCATGGAGCGCTGGCGGCGGTTTCGCTAGCTTGCTCTACCCCGAAATTGGTATTGCGCGACGTGACTGTGTGGCGAACATAAAAACACGAGTTAAATGGAAATTATGCACGCATGCCATGTACAACATGACTTACGTGCCACGATCATGGCGCGCTGGCGGCCGTTTCGCTAGCTTGATCTACCCGGGAATTGGTTTTGCGCGACGTGACTGTGTGACGAACATAAAAACACGAATTAACATGAAAATCATGACACGCATGTCATGTACAGCATGACTTACGTGCCACGCTCATGGTGCGCTGGCGGCCGTTTCGCTAGCTTTATATACACCAAAATTGGTATCTTGCGACGTGACCGTGTGAGGAACATAAATAACACGAGTTAACATGAAAATCCTGACACGCATGTCATGTACAGCATGACTTACGTGCCACGCTCACGGTGCGCTGTCGGCCGTTTCGCTAGCTTGATCTGCCCCGAAGTTGGTATTGCGCGCCGTTACTGTGTGACGAACATAAATAATAGGAGTTAACATGAAAACCATGACATGCATTTTCCTCAATGACATACAAGACGATGTATGCAGCTCTTTGCTGGCTGCTTCGCATTACATCGATTCCCACAATGCGTGGGATCTGCCGGCTTTTTTTTTGTCTTCCCTTGTAGCAGCCCAGCGGTGGCTATCAGTTTGATAGACTTAGGTCGGATGCAGTGGATCTGATGTCTACGGGGATGTATAAATCTCGCCGCAAGCAAAGGCGATCGTGGGAGAGACCTGCTGCTATCACAGCCGTCGTTGTTGTCGGACATGGTGGCATCTGTACGCGGTAACTAATGGTACATTCCGCAGTTTCTTCGGCCCTTTGACTTCGATTGCAACAACGTGGAGCCGGTACAAAATTTCATCTAGGCAAAGCGTGTCCGAGCCCAATATGAAGCCGTTCGCCGGGGCGACCGGATGTTAGAAGAGGAGACACGTCAGCACGTCTATGTACCGTTGCAAACAAGTTGCGCAGACGTGGAACCACTGCGCATGTCGTCGTGACGGACGTCAGGCCAGCAACGGAAGCTGCAGGATCCACGTGACCAGAAGCGTAGTCACGTGGTCCCCGCTGGTGCTATAGCGCACTGAATATTTCCTGATACAGGAAAGAATATATAACCTTGGTTATCAGTAAAGATAAATCCTGTTAGGTTGCCTTCGAGCGATGCTCTCATCTTCATACAGAAAGTATGCTAGCAGAAATTAATAATACTGATATAAATTCAAAGAGAAAGCAACAGAAAGATGGTACGCTGAAATGTTGCACAAAAGTTTTCGCTATGTCTAGCTCAGCGTAGAGTTATCAAAGTAGTCACTTTTGAAATTTTTAACATCTACTGCCGGTGCCAGAAGTGTCCCAAAACGTCTTGAGGACATCATCCAAATATTTTTTATAAAGAAAGATTGCAGAAGCTCGAACACTCGGCGAACACCAAAATGGAACACAGCACGCGTGTGAACAAAGTAGGTCGGGTTCTTCTATCCCAACATTCGATCATGGCAACTACGGCCTCTGCGTCAAGCCTCTTATTGACTGCAACAAACTTTATACACGGAACAATTGCGTAATCTGGGTCACCCTGCCATGAGTCGCAAAGCCAAGAGATTGTGCTTATTTTCCCAGACCGGCATTCACTGTCATTATGGGCAAGAATGGATTAAAGAAAATGGAAAGCAAGGATAACTATATCTCTGAAAAATACCGAGGCAAGACTTCATGACATCTCAGAAGATAGAGGGACGTTTACAGCAACTCCCATAAGAGTGGAAAAAAGAATTCACCCCCCCCCCCCTCATCCCTTCCGAATGGGCTGACAGAAAGACGTTTTGGGCCCTCAACTGATGAATGACCAGCTACCCCCTCCCTGTCGGTGCCGCTTGCAACATTTTTGCGGCGAAGAAAGACAGGCCTCCGACGTTAGGGGGCTCCCACGACAGCGAACAATGGTTAGGCTACTTTACGAATACGAGTAAGTTTATATAGGTTGTCAATTGCCGGTATGATGCTAGTCATGCTTCGCTGTATAACTCCGTCAGCCATCGCACATCACTTGATGGAGAAATGAAATGTTATGGCAGAGGTGGCAAAAAATGGACGCGGCGCCACTAATAAAGTAGAGCTGCAGGATGCCTCAAAAACTGCTTCATGTTTTAAGAACTTGCATTGTTCCAAGGCGGACAATTACAACACTTCATCATCATGCAACATATGCGGGCGTTCTCAGTTCACGATGTTAACTACCGTGATTTAAGCACATTCAGTTCATTTAATCAACATTTACATGTATACTCGTATTAATGGTATCAGCATCCTGAGCACGGTATTACAGACTTCGGCACTTGCCATTACGCCAGATTATTGTTGCTTAGGCACAAGATCACAATGCCTTCTTTTTTTTTTCTCCCAAATCCTTTGTTTTCACGTTAGACGTCACAGCTTAATTGTGTTGACGACAAGTATTCGTGGAACACTATTCACTAAAGCTTAATATTTCAAGGAGTACGCTCCGTTAACTCTGCTGTCTTTCATCTGTCTGTCTGATGTCTGTCATCGTTAACCTTTTTCCAAGACCTGTGTCTAGGCGCATTCATTAATTACCTCATACGCTCACCTCTACGGATGATATAATGCGTATCCGCAAGCGATATCGACGATTTTCCAGCTTATTCTGACAGCAGTCCGAGACACGATCGCGACTCAGAAAATACACAATACTGCCACGTCTTGTTCTGAATTTTATGCATCTCCTTTATAATAAGACGCTACGCCAGTACTGTTTATACGCCCACTCCTGTATGAGCCTCTCATGACTTACAGTATAAATAAATAAATACACCAATAAATAAATAAATAAATAAATAAATAAATAAATAAATAAATAAATAAATAAATAAATAAATACAAAAAGTAATTATGTAATGGGTGAAGATGGTATTTCGTCATCACTACCAAGCTTTGTGATCCCTCTTCCATGCGTCATGTGCAATATCTGCAGCTCTGCAATTAAAGTATTTTCTTAACCTACTAGCTCTGTCTCATCAGCGTTCTAGGTACCTCTTCCTTTTTTTGCGTCACTGAGAGGGAAAAGAAAAAGATCCCCTTCGCCCGAAGATTGCCATTCCTGGTCATAGTTGGGCTCATTCATAATTATGGTCTCAGTTCTACTGGAAAATTAACGAAACCGTTACATTTGCTATTGCTTCGCGAGTGTTCCATCACAGTTTCCACCATGGTTTCTACGTTTGATGCTTTCTGTACCGTGTAATTTTTTTCGCAAAGAAAGTGCCTGTTTCATGACGGCTTTCTGACACCGTTCCGATAGCTTTGCATCAACGGACTTTTATTTGGTAAGAGCGAAGACAATTAGTTACACGATTGTTCTTTACCTCACGGTGGCAGCTCAAGTTTCGTTGCCAAAGAGACAGAAAGTTGAATGGTAAGACTCACGAAGCAAGATATGCCCTTCAGTTAGGAATACAAGCGATAGTGAAATGTGGTTGCGAAGACCGCATCGCATCCATTATTTCCTATCTCCATTACTTCAGCGCTGTTTAGCATCACCTGAAGCTTTCATCTCGAGCCCTTTGCTTGAGATTACTTACGGCACTAATCCACGAGTCGTGACACACTATTCTTGCCGAACGGAGGTGTTTTCTCATGTCCCACCAAAGTAAGTATTA
Organism: Rhipicephalus sanguineus; assembly: GCF_013339695.2. Classification (NCBI taxonomy): domain Eukaryota; kingdom Metazoa; phylum Arthropoda; class Arachnida; order Ixodida; family Ixodidae; genus Rhipicephalus; species Rhipicephalus sanguineus. Next base: position 37,846,172 of record NC_051179.1, on the reverse strand, counting down.
CATTTGTTTGTAATTTATTCGCAAACTATAAAAGCTTTTCAGCGATAAAACTTCGTAATTGATGAAATCCTTTTTTTCCAATCGAGAACCCGCTAGCCTTGTCTCGTCGTGGAAGCTTCTCAACACCGCCGACCTCCCTCTGCTAGCTTATGAAAGTCAGTCTTTGTAGTCTCATAAAAATATGCGTGTTTTCCGGATTTCGCCGTATATTACTTGATAATTGATTAGGCTGCAGGCACTTCATTACCTTGACTCTCACAGATATCCTTGCTAAGATGGAACGCAGCTGTCGCTATCCGGGCCCGTGCTGCTCGCGGAGGGCTGATGTTGCACTTTCCTGTCGGTGATTGATCTTGAATGTTACTCGAGGTGCAGACATTGTTTATTCTCCCACGTAATTTCCGGAAGGCCGGTGCTATGATCCTTTTTCACTAGAAGTGTCTGCAGTACTTGTGCAATGTCAGGCACTCTTGATACCGGAAGCGAAGCCTCCCTGTCTGCCCAGACAACCAAAGTTATAGCGATACGGGACGTTTACGCAATTGCGATGTAGCGCCATCGAAAATCTTCATTTATATACGTTAGCACTGCGATTACTAAGCGCGTACCAGTTCTTTCTCTTCACGTGGGAGAGAGATCATTCAACTTCTCATTCATGTCGATCTCGAGCATTTTTCTTTTATTCTCTCTATTTCTAGCTCTGTGTTAGAGTTTAGTCAAGTAGAACAATTGATCAAGGGGAACATAGGAATATCTCAGCTGAATAGTTGTCAATATAAGTGGCACTCGCAGAACACTCAGATAAAGGGCTGCCTAATGAAGCAGTAATCTTGTGTATGCATTTTCAATCTAACCCTTCGGTTTCGCGTGATTTCTACTTCTCTTAAGAGCAACCAGTTAGGCGCACCTCCTGGATTCATAACAGCATCAACAAATGAAAGCAAGACTGCAGATTAAGCTTACTATATACTTTTCCCTGAGTGCGCGATATGTTCGTAATCTACGTAGAGGGGTGGAGGGACCGTGATATGCACAAAAAGATTATGACCAACCCAAGTGAACTTTAAAGAAATTGTAACGGAAATATTACAGAGCACATGAGTGCCCAGCAACACAAACTCTACACGTGCTGCGCATGAGGGTTCCACAGAGAATTCAAGATCACGGAGATACCATGTCTAGAATTTCCAGACACAGCCGCCTTTGTGTCCATTTGGGACTTGTCTTTCGTGCCTGCTTCTTGGAAGGAAACACATTTTGATTGCTCCATTCTGTACACATGTCCCTCAGTTCTCTTTACCCCCCCCCCCCCCCCCTCAAGAAAGAAGAAATAGTGTCACGCTATAGGAACGTTTACTTGTTGAGATGTGCCGAACAGCGCAGAAAGGACGGTGCCTGACCAAGCGCACTTTGACGGCCTAGTCCCTTACCCAATGTCGTCTGTAAGAGGCCGACCTCCCAGCCGTATAAACAGACACGTGAATGCGACGTAAACGGCCGAGCACTGGCGCTATAGTCGATGTCGGCAGCAAACGTTTTCCCTGACCCATCACAATCACAAAAGTGTGTCTGGCGTATAGTGATATACGTGTATCCTATAGCTTTCAGACCTTCGCAGTCGTCGTCCTTCTGAGTCAAACAGAACGAGACGACGGTCAATGGCTCGCAGATTGGTTTGCCTCAGAATAAATACTTCGTCCCCGTTACTGCGTTTCATAAGGCTTCTAATCCGAGCTAACAATGAATAGCGCTGGATCAGGTAAATATAGGACATATCAACCACGGAGTCGATATTGTCACCCACTCCCAAACCGATACGATAACTAATATTCTTGAAAATAATCGAAGGCAGGGTGTTACACCTCTATCAGCCAATACCAATGAAACTCTTGTAGTACAAAAGTTCGAAATGACAGTAAAGAAAGCGCAACCATGCATCTGTGTTTTAAGACAAAGGTGTTTTATGCCGGGCTCCAATAAAAGGGACAAGTTTTAGAGCCCCTACAGACTGTACTATGGGAGAGCCATATTCAACTGTCCCTACAAAAAGATTACAAGTACTGAAAAAATTTCTTTATTGCGGACAAAACGCTCAGCACGGCATCTTCAATGTTCAACTCTAAACACACCTCAGGGATGAGATATGTACATCGGCTCATTTGACATGTTGCATCTAATTATTATTTTGTTTGAATACCATAAATGTACTTCAGGAGTCTTTAGACGGCAGCATAGGACTTTTATCTGACACTCCGTAATGTTCCAGGCGTTAAGGAAATAAGAATATCATTTACTCATAAAATTTGGGAAACTACGCGCTGAAAATGCTTGAAGATACGAGGACTCGGAGCTAGGCGCTACAGATGCGTGCTCAGACCAATTGAGTTTTTGTAGCGTTAGCTAAACTGGCCTAGCCGAGCCAGTTTCGCGTGCCTCCTCAAGAGCCGTGCTGCGCATGCGCGAGGATCAGAGATGTCACGCACCGGAGCCGCCACCTCCCGCGCACTCCGCCGCTGGTCTGCGCTTTTCAGAGCAGTGACGTCGTAGTCGTGGCAGACGTATTAGAGCCGGCGCGCGCGCAGTTATTCGTCTGACACTGCGTCGCCGTCTGACACTGCGCTGGAGCCGCTTGATAGCGCCCCTGACTGACGTTTGCCAGTGTGGCATAGCATGGAGGAGGATAGCGCAAACGCTGCTCAACGGCGCAGAAGAGCGGAGAAGCTTAACTCATCGGATCCCCAAGTAGTTTCCTGGCAAAATAAATATACATGTGCCACATAATACGTATACCGTGTGTGTGTGTCATTGGAGTAGCAGTAAGCATGATAATCAAGCTAATCTTAGACAATCAGGAAAGCTAAGAATAATTAGCTGAACCTAGCTAAGCCACTGCAACATTTTTTCGAGCATTTCGGTGGTGTATTAAAACGAATTAATAAAAAGTTATAGACAACTCGATTACATTGCGCCGTACCTGTCGGCGGAAGGGTGTCTTTTCGTCCACTTTACTTTCGTCACACCTATATCGCAATTGCTACGATACACATAAAACAGTACAATTAACGCCCCATATACCTTCCTTGGCTTCATTATCTGCTGTTTTCATTGAGGTTGTCTCAAACAAAGAAACAATTCCTCAAAATGCCCCCTCTTTCATTCAAAACAAGACATAGACAGACTAAAAGAAAAGAGTAGATGAACACAAGGGAAACACAGGCGAATCAAAGCTCCGCAGTTCGTACAGCCTTCAATGGGGTGGAACTGCTTTTGATTTTTCTTGATCGCCTGTGGCTCTCAAACTTCTTTACGCTTGGAACAGACGGGTTTCGTGGACAGCGAACCTTCTTTGCCTGAGTGTTCTAAGGTGGACTGCGGCAGTAAACAACTCTCCATTCCTGCCTCCTCTCGTACGAATGAAACCTAATGTTTCGCTCGTCACAGCGTCTCTGCTTTTTCTGAACCAAGAAATCCACTTGTGTTTTGTTTCTTGCTTTTCACCAAATTCCCGTGACGTGTCCGCAAAAGTATTCGCTTCGATTGTTGTTTTGGGCTAAACGAAATTTCAAGCTTTGCAAGATGGCCTTCTCTGGCTGAACTTGAATTTTAAACGACTCGATGCGGTCAATGAAAAAAACAACAACAAAAAAACAAACAATTAAGGCAGCTTAGCACAAGTGATGCCAAGCCTGAAGGAATAGCGGAGCTGGTCTGTCACCGTTGTTTGTCTTTACTTCTGTCTTTCTTTCTTCCTCGCGTTCTCTTTCTCTATTTTTCTCTGTTCTTTTTATCTGTTTATTTTCTCTGTTTCTTTCTCTCTCTGCCCACTTCTATCTATCTTTTTCTTCCACTTTCTGCCCTTTCTTTCTCCGTCTCACTCTATTTCTCGCTGTCTCTTTCTTTCTAACTCTTTCTCTCTCTCTCTCGCTATTTCTTCGTATCTCTTTTTTGTTTCTTTCTATTTTTCTCTTTCTTTCTCTTTCTGTCGTGCTCTCAGTTCTTTCCATCTCTCTTGTCTCTGTTTCTTTCCATCTCTATTGTCTCTGTTTTTTTCCATCTCTTTTATCTCTGTGTATTTCTTTCCGTTCCTATCTTTTTTTCTCTGCCCGTTCCTTCTCTTTATTTTCGCCCTTATCTTATTTTGATCTATTTTCTTTCGTTCATTCTATCTTTCTTCTTTCCTTTCTTTCCTTTCTTCTTTCTTTCTTTCATTCTTTCTTTCTTCTTTCCTTCTTTCTTTCTTTCTTTCTTCTTTCTTTTCTTTCCTTCTTTCTTTCTTTCTTTCCTCTTCTTTCCTTCTTTCAACCTTTCTTTCTTTCTTTCCTTCTTTCCTCTTTCTTTCTTTCTTTCCTTCTTCTTTCTTCTTTCTTTCCTTCTCTCTTCTTTCCTTCTCTTTCCTTCTTTCTTTCCTTCTTTCTTACCTTTCTTCCTTCTTTCCTTCTTCCTTCTTTCCTTCTTTCCTTCTTTCCTGCTTGCCCGTCTTTCTTTTTTCCTTTCTTTCTTTCCTCTTTCCTTCTTTCTTCCTTCTTTCTTTCCTTTCGTTCCGCTTTCTTTCTTCCTTCTTTCCTTCATTTCTTCTTTCTTTCTTTCCTGCTTCCTTCTTTCTTTCGTTCTTGTCTTTCCTTCTTTCCTTCTTCCTTCTTTCCTTCTTTCCTTTCTTTCTTTCTTCTTTCTTTCTTTCTTTCCTTCTTTCTTTTTCTTTCCTTCTTTCTTTCTTTCTTTTTTTCTTTCTTTCTTTCTTTCCTTCTTTCTTTCTTTCGCTTTCTTTCTTTCCCTATCTCCTTTCTTTCTTTCTTTCTTTCTTTCTTCTTTCCTTCTTTCTTTCTTTCTTTCTTTCTTTCTTCTTTCTTTCTTTTTCTTTCTTTCTTTCTTTTTCTTCCCTTCCCTTCCTTCTTTCTTTGATATTTCCTTTTCTTTCTTTCTTTCTTTCCTTCTTTCTTTCTTCCTTCTTTCTTTCTTCCTTTCCTTCTTTCCTTCTTTCCTTCTTTCTTTCCTTCTTTCTTTCCTTTTTCTTTCTTTCTTCTTTCCTTCTTTCTTTCTTTCTTCTTTCCTTCTTTCTTCTTCTTTCCACAAAGTTTCTTTCTTTAGGCCTTTCTTTCTTTCTTTCTTTCCTTTTTCTTTCTTTCCTTCTTTCTTTCTTGGCGCGCAAGAAAGTTTCAACAGCGCTTCTGGCACGTAGCGCACAGGTCCTTCTTTCTTTCTTCATTCTTTCCTTCTTTCTTTCTTTCTTTCTTCCTTCTTTCTTCTTTCTTTCTTCTTTTTCCTTCTTTCTTTCTTTTTCTTTCCTTCTTTCTTCTCTTTCTTTCTTTCTTTCTTTTTCTTCTTTCTTCTTTCTTTCTCCTTTCATCTTTCTTCTTTCTTTCTTTCTTTCTTTCCTTCTTTCTTTCTTTCTTTCCTTCTTTCTTTCTTTCTTTCTTTCTTTCTTTCTTTCCTTGAAGATCCTTCTTTCCTAGAGACTTTCTTTCTTTCCTTTTTTTGCTTTCGCTTTCATTCACAAAGAACATGATTCCTTCTTTCTTCTCTTCATTCTTTCTTTTGTTCTTTCTTCTTTTAGTTGGTACTTGCTTTTCTTTCTTTCCTTCTTTCTTTCCTTCTTTCTTCCTTTCTTTCTTTCTTTCTTTCTTTCTTTCTTCTTTCTTTCTTTCCTTCTTTCTTCGTTTTGTTCTCGAGAAAAGTATCTCAATGATTTCTCCTGTACTCGTTCTCGCGCCCATCCGAGTTGTTGCATCCAACGCCGCACAAATCGGCGCAGCGGGACAGCGCGCGCTGGGCGCACATGTTCGGGGAGCGGAGCAGAAGATGAAGAAGAGGACGAAGAGAGCGCGCGAGCGCCGGCCGAGTTATTGCGTCGCACGCGCTAGAAAGGTAAAAGCCATTCATGATGACGATAATTTTTGCGAATGAGTAACAACGTAATGAAAAGCGTAAGAGAAGCGCACTACGGGTTTTCGGGTAGCAGCGGTCTATTCTATGAGCTTGCCGCCGACGGAACAAATGAAAGGTTTGATAAAAGCTTCAAATATGACAAATAATATCTGCGGGATCCCGCAAGAGGGAGGAGGGATATGAAAGGGAAATGTTGGCATCCCAGCCATTTGTAGCCCACAGCTATACGAGGAAATCCTCACGGATTTCTCGGGAAAAAAGTTTTCCTAGCTGACAATTGGTTGAGCGGTCGCTCTACCAATTGAGCTAGCCAGGAAGCTAGCAAATGACGGCAAGTGGGAAGGAGGGGGGGGGGGAACGATCGATAACTCGAGGTACGTGGACAATGAATGGGACAAACAGGTTCTGCGAAATTCCGCAAGGTGGAATTTCACAGCCCGCGATAACATACGTGAGCAACTTGGTAAGGAAGAACTTTAGTTACAGTGGTCACTATGTTCTATAAATGAAAGGTTTCCTGAGATGGCTTAGTAATGTTGTACCGCCATCGGGGGACTGAACAAAAAAAGAAGCAGCAACCACAACATCAACAACCACAACGGGATGGGATCGATCAAACATTAATATTTAGCTCTGAGATCTGAGAGAGAGGAGAGAAAGTTAAAGAAAAGACAGGGAGATGCCAAAAAGTATCAACTGGCCTGTTTGGGCAATACGAGGAAACTTGGTGACGGCGCTGTCCAACTAGATTTAGTATATGCTAGCAATACATTGGCATGGGTTTTCACTTGTTGTGACCATTAAAATATCGGAAAACCAACGTTTACTCAAATATAAAGAAAATAATGAGCATGAACAAGATGTGGCGAACAAACAATCACACAAATAGAGCTCCAGGTACTTCCTTGCGAGATCGTGTAAACATTTAGCGTCAGCTCTACATATGTGTAAATTGCATCAACATGCGGTTTCTGCGTTAATAAATATTTTCCGGGAAAATAAATGACGAGACAGTAAAAAAAAGAAAAGTATTCTTTTTTCTTTACTATCCTCCTTTCCCGCTGGGGTCTTTCTCGATATACGAGACGGTCACCTTGTTCTGATATGTTTCTCTACAATTTTTATTTTGTTAACGTTTTGCTTGGCTGCCATTTCCTAAGTGGCCCCTTACCGGGAGAAGGCACGGCAGTAGAAGATAGCCCGGTTAGTATCAGACAGCGACGAACAGCCACTCGTCCATCCGTTCACCCATGATCCCGCTTTCGGAAGACGCGCCACTGAAATGACCACGCAGTGACCGCTCGGTCGAATGCGTCGAGGAAACGACCTCGACGAGTCAGGAAGCGGGGACTTATAGATAGGCTTGGGAAGCAAAAGAAAAGTGAACAAGTACAAGGACAGAGGGGGGAAGTCGCAGGCACTTTCTTAACTAGGACACGTCTTCCTTTTCTCTCCTCTTATTCTATATCTTGTCGAGCACACGTGGCAGTGACCTTTCTTTGTCAGAGATCTTGCGCATCCTTTCTGGGACTGTTGCAGAGCGAGATCCACCTTCTAAGTACTTTCTCTGCAGCTGTTGTTGTAACAGAGTCTTGCTTCCTTGGCAAGTCCGACGGTGCGGCTTGTGGGGTCGGAATTCGATTACATTACGCTCCCCTGGAAGTTAACACGTGCTATGTATGGGAAAGAAGTCCAGTACCCGCTACTCTTAGCTGGAGCTAGCGGAACTTGGTACATGCGACTTTTACGTGGAGGTAGCGGAAAGGAGGTCCGTTTATTTCTTAGTATTCTTGAAGGAATGCGGTTTTGCAGATTTTCGCTCTTGATATGATCACATGAGCACGTGATTATCTGAAATACATGCTTGTACCTATGCAAATTACGGCTTTTTGGTCGGATGGACATCGCTGGAGCTTCGCCCTCCCAGTTCTAATTTGAATGCAATCTTCGAAAGTTTCGATTAGTTCGCACGTTTATTACCTAACTAATAATGCATACACTGAAACATTAGGTTATGATCCGTTCATATGCCACTGCCAGACCCGTAGCCAGGAGGGGGGGTCCCCAGCCCCCCCCCCCCTCGAAATTTTGTTGAAGTAGGTGTTTTTACCAAAAATAAATAATGAAAATAGGTGTTTTTCTCAAATAGTCAATGTTTTCACCCAAGAAAAAAAATTCCTGGCTACGGGCCTGGCCACAGCTATAATAACTATCAAATAACAATGAGCAGGTTGACAGGTTGCCTGAAAGTCCGTTGTATATTGATTGCTTTGTCAGTGCAATGAAGAATGTTAGCGAAGCTGGTAAAAATCGTCTTTCCAGAATAAAGTGCAGACTCGTACTGCACATTACTAAACTATAGCCTAACTGCAAGCTGCACGTGAGTTACTAGGCGTTTTAGGATGATGGCTACAGTAGTATTTTGTTGTGTTATGCAGCCAGAACGCCACAAAAGACATTAAAATATGAAGCATAAGAGTAGCTTAATGCAACTGAGGTGCGCAGCGCAGCGTGGGTTATGTCCCATAGCAGCCACTGAGCTGTCGACCATGGCTGGAACCACTCTGTTCCCCGATTAATCTTATAGTGTCCGTCCAGTCGAAGCGAGATTAGGTTTCCCTCCTTGAACGTCGATGCCCGTGACAGCTCCGTGATGAGGAAAAACGAGCTTTCTGGCTTGTATCACATGCAAGAACAGCTGTTGCTGGCAAGCCGCTTCCTTTCCGGAGACGCTATACATTAGTATACTGCCAGCTATGTATATGCAACCATGCATTCAGCTTGAAGTGAGCATTACTCCGAAGTCTGCGCCTGATGGATCGGAACGAGTCGTTAATGTGGCGTGTCTAGCGCGAGTGATATGGAGATTCTGGAAGCTCAAATTCATATTTAGCCGGTGCGGATGCATAACAAGGTATCACTTGACAGAAGAGGTTGCGATAATTTGTCCTTATGGCCGTGCAATGAGAAACTACCTGAGGTCGATGTTCAGTTAATGAACAATTACGAAATTTTGTTCAGCAGAAACGGCATGATGCGGCCACTATAGTGTCGCGCATCAGAGGCAATAGTTTTTTGTCGTTCAATATATATTTAACTGCTGTTGGCGTAACAAACCTAGCATTTGATTTAGTGCATCTTAACGCGTTGCACAATATCAAGCGGGTCCTATAAGGTGTGAGCATTCGTAGCTGAGTGCGCGAACAATTAAAGAGTCCAACGTGATCGGAGCGAGGTCAAATATTTCAAATATTTCAACCTCACACAACCAGGCCACCTACCTCGTTTTTTTCACATGCAAGTTGAAGCGCATACCTGTACATATTTGTAGCTTTGAGAAACAAAAATACATTGTTTCTATTCACATCCTATCAATGAAGGTTTGTAAGATTTGTACGCCTTTAACATAGCCTTACCCCAGTATTCTAAACCGTCCTTCCACTCAACGCTCCATCTTGACTCGAAATATCGATGGCAGCGCCGCCCCTACGTAGAAACGGTCACTGCATATTAGCGATAATCGCCAGCAATTCTTGGAAATCGCGACATTATTGTTAGTCGGGCGGTGGCGCTCTGATCAACTCGGTCGAGTGAAGGACGAGCTTCAAGTCGAGGCTCGTTTGAGAATACGGGTGTTATCACAGTTACAGAATATGTCCCCCTCTTTTTTTTTTAAATTATACAGCGCTAGCAAACAAAAACAAGACACGCAAAATACGAGACACTACACTTTCACCTTTTCCAGAACCGTCTTGTTTGCTCTTCTCTTTCGACCCTTCTGCGCTACATTGTGTCGATTCATTGAAGCTGCATCACGATACCGTAACTTTAATATCAAAGTCGACAAGTTCATAGGCTGGGAAATCTCTGAGACACTGCTGATAAGATTTGATCCATGTTTGGGGTTGGCTCACAGATCACCAGTAGTATAGTGACAGGTATCACAATGTCGACACTAAGCAATAATGACTTCCCATTTTTGCACTACAGCCCGCCAGAATGAGTGATTACATGAAGCGTAACTAGGTTGTACTGGGTGTGACAGCTCCCTTGTCTGACTCTTTGAGAAATCAATTCGAGGGGGGTTGCTCCACCAAAGTGGACATACACAATCACTGTTCTGCGGGGCACTGCTGCGGGCAATTTTCTTCTTTTTCCACGACGGAGGCACAAGAAGAAAATGAATGCATAGAAGACGGCTTAACGGTTTATCGGTGAAATTCCCTTCGCTCGTTACGCAACGCATGGGCGAGAGAGTCAGTCCATCTGGAGCGTTAAACACTTAAGAGCACGGCTGTTCTGGAAATAGGACCTGAGAAAATCCCATGCACGATTGCTTTTCTTCTCGCGCCGGCTTGAGTGTGCCTCATCCTAACCCTGCTGTGCTGTGGAATGAAAAAAAATTGGTCATTGCGTAGGGCGCTGTGGCTCTCGTCCCGTTGCAATAAAAAAAGCCATTAACACATTACAGCACAAGTTTTCGGTGTTAGTTATCATAGACCATTTTACGTAAGGCACAGGGGTGCCTCCGTCGTGGGCTGTTAAACGAGTGTTTTCTTTTTTTTTTCGTATGTCATGAAATGAATTAATAAGGTCCCGAATCATTGAATGCACCAACTCAATCGTTTTCATGCGCATGCATCTACCGTAGCAATGTTCTTTTAGTTGTTAAAGATACAATGTGGAGGAACTGAAACCCAACCGTAAAATATCGTATAAGCTCCTCTTACTGATGCTATTTCACGATCCTACATATGTAATGACTGTTTTTATTTTGTCTATTCGCGACCAAAAAGTCAGCTATGCCTCATTTTCGTGATCTCCAGCATAACATGCCATTATATGGAACCTATGCCTCAAGTAACTTGCTTTACCTGAACTGATACTTGTAGTTACTATTGTTTTGCGTGCTAACCATAGCGCCGACGCCGTCAGCGACGATAAATGCCGTCTTGCTACTCCTGTTTTGGAACGCCTGCAAATTTTCGTGTCTAAACTAATGGGCATAGACTTCTCTAATTTGTACTTTCCTTGCCATTAAGCAACGCAGTGTAGTTAGTGACACTATAGCGAGAATATATCGAGAATCTAATGAGGCCCAACAAAGGGCTCACTGTGCAGTAACGCTAAATCTCCATAGTCAGCCAACCGATGTTCCAAATTAGCGAAAGCTCGCTAACGCGAGTAAATTATCCCTTCTGGACGATGCACGAGGCACGCCGGAAATGCGCCGTAGAAGCAAGCTATGTGCGCATCAGTAACTAGCTTTTGCCTAGTGTGCTGACTCTGCTTTTCTTTCGAAGCTTAATTTACGGAGCAATTCTACTTTTATTCTTTTTTTTTGTTATTCTGAAATACCCTCATCGAAAGTTTCAAGTGCATCTTACAGAGCCTTCGTTCGCTACTTCCGATTGCTGTTCTTGTTATGCGTAATGTGTTATCACTCATATGTTTTCACTTTTCCTTCATTCGTTTTTCTTTTCATGAAGGAAGCAAGGCTATCAACAGTAAAAATATTTTAAACCTAATTCTGTTCAAAGGCAAAGCGAATAAACTTTGTAGTCAGATTAGAGAAGAAAAAAATTCACGTAGGCAAACATCGAAGCCGACAACATTGTCAGCGTGTCGTCGTACACTCTTCGGTGAATCAAGAATGTTTGTTTTAACTGAACACTTATGCGCACCAATAAATACTGCGTTTCTATTTATTTTTATGTTCATTCAGCTAAACATAAATTAAGGAGTAGCTGTAAGTGTCTTCTGGCAATAGGCACCCCTTGTCAGTTATTTAATGCAGAAAGGGTGAACAATAAAAAAAGAACAAATTCTTGGGTTCCGAAAGTAAGGGAGATCATGTAAATGTTATCACTGTAGCATTGTCAAGGAATGTATAGGGCAAACAAATACGAGAAACGCACACGATCTAGTCGAGCCAATAATAAAGGGGCCCTGCAACACTTTTCTAAGTATCCGCCGAATGGCTTCACATAAGGAGTGTATCGCCTCACGAATCGACCACCTCAAACATTTTTAGAATCCTCCAAGTACGAGCGGAGTTACAGAGATTTGTCGCACGCTGTAATTGCTTTCTCTCTTCTCTCGTCCCGACGTACGCGCTGGAAGCTAAGCAGGGCGGGATAGCGCGGCGGAAAGAAGTTACGTCACTCATGCACCATCAGCTTGAGCACTTTTTTTCTTCATTGAACGTGCGACTAACCTCCAGTGAGATCGCGAGCGGACGCGGGCACGTGGCGGCCTCCCGCGGCGGGAGCAGCAACTATGCAGCTCACGATGCTCAAATCGACCAATGGCCGTGAAATTGGATATGTGGTGCGGTCATTTGAGTATAATGCATCATATGTAGAAAGAAGAGGGAGCAGTTTTTAGCTGATTTTAAGAATTAATTCTAAATTCTAGGCCGCGTGCTGCGCTATAACGTTTGGCTCGCGTGTTTTCAGGAGCCTTGACTACCGATCGGCAGCATTTCAGACCATGCTGAAGATGTGTTGCAGGGCGCCTTTAATCGGAAATTCCAGCATCCCTAAGGAAGCGTCGAAGTGTTTCCATTGCAAAGTGACTGCTTATCTTTAATGCACCTGGGCAGTGCATAAATAGATTATGCACAGGCTTTTCGTGATCACTCGAAGTTAGAGACAGTTCCGGCTCCACTTTAGTGAGATTAACTGGATTATGGTCTCCACGTCTTCGCTTCTGTTGCAAGAACAAAGCACGCTAGAACGCAGTAAATGACATAAAAGGGTTACCCCGCAGAAGTCTCCTGCCGTGCCTCGGGGCATTTCGATTCTGAGACGATTAAACTAAGGTCCATCCCTTAAAGCAAAGAGTGGTTTGCCGTTATGAACTGTTCCACGTGTAGGGAAATAAAAATAGCAAGAAGTTATTTCCCCTCACAAACTACTTAGATGTGGAAAGATTCATTTTTCTTTTCCTGTCATTTGCCTGGTCTTTGAGAAAGTTTGACTACAGCTAAAGAAGAACAAATCACCTTTAGTTTTTCCACTTAGGAGCTGTTGAGACGTAAAAATAATTGGTTACGAAGTGATTTCACTTTGTAAGGTAAGGAAATGAGATGGGGAACGGGCAGTATAATCAGAATGGGTTGATGGTAAAGGAGAGAAGGAGGCTCAGAACATGAAACAAAAATGAAAAGAGAAGGTCCGGTCAACTTAGGGGTCTTAGCGTGGTCAGTGCCATCGGGCAGGTTTCATCGGGAAAGCATTATTTCTTTTCTTTCCATCAATTACTTGGTGGTGGTGGATTTATCGATGCCATATCCACGTACTGACATTGCTTCAGAACAGATGCAGAGTCTAGGTGCGAAGACATGTAATGAACTTGCGGTAAGCCGAACGGTGCCTCCGGCGAAACCACTTCTTATTAGTTTTACGTTCGCGAGAAAAGCGCGCTCAGAAAAGGATTCAAGACAAAGAATACAAAAACTACGGCATATAAATTTCTCCTATGTTCTGAGGAAAGGAGTGCAGTGCCAAGGCCATGTTTCTTTGTGCTTTTTCTTCCCTTTGTGCCTTCATGCATGCATGTGTGTCATGAATAGGCTTCTTTTTAAGGCGACAGCCTTAGATGGCTAATCTTAAGCAAAAATTGACCGTCGGTGGCGTCCGCATAAACAAGAGTGAGGCAAAAAATTATTGTCATGTGATGACGTCAGCACATCATGTCATAATGACGTCACAGGTCGCCAAACCTTGTGAAGTCATATGATGACGCCATCATGTGGCATCCCACTTTCAATTTTCAACGTACATTGCATCTATAACAGCTTGCAGCTCTTACAGACGGACGAAGCAGCCATACTAAACTGCCAAGTTCTACGTTACCGACCTGGAAAACTAAGTCTGTTTTGCTTTCTGGATCGTACCAGCATGTCTTCGTTTTCTCTTCTTCCCTTCTTTATGCTTGTGACCGTAGGTCAATTACACGTGCACACCATCGTAGATCTGCGAGTTTTTCTTTTTCGTTCCCGGCTTTCTTTAGGTTCAGTGCATGAAATACTCGGGGTTTACCGTTCGTTGCGAGTAAGAACTGATTGAGACTGATGTCGACTGCGGTGTCGTAAAAGTCACAGAAATGGCCCTGCTGTGTCGAACACGCTGTAACGAAGATGCGCGAGGTTTCCCAGCACGGCTGAGAAATCGTGCGAGAGAGGAAGAAAGAAAGGCAGTGCAGGTACACGGAGCGCGTGAAAAAAAAAGAGTTAGGCAGCATGTAACGCTTGAAGGCGAAAGCATGCCACCCACTTGGTCATGCATTATGTTATACTATCGGGAACCAGACTTGCAGAAATACATAGCGAGCCGCTGTGTACGACAGGCAGTTTTTTACTTTGAAGTTCTCGGTTGATTGCATTCTTACACCCCCACCTTTACACCCACGTCACGTAGTGTTGCACTGCCTCCGCGATCGGCCCACCTTTGACATAGCGACGATTCCTTTTGATGACTTCATCACGTGACGTCATGTGATGACGTCATAACGATGGCACAAATCCTGTGTGATCTGTGACGTCATTATGACATCACATCATGGGTGTGGGCAGGATTTCGTATTGGGGATGCAAACCCGTGTTGCACCGTGGCTGGGGGTAGGGGTAGCGCTGGTGTGGTTTGGGTGGGTGGCAAGTGCTGGTGCGGCGGGGGGGCGGGGCGGAATCAAATGCCCTTCTTGATACCCCCCCCCCCCCCCGCCCTTACCGACGACCATGCATCAGAGGGACAGTAGCATAGCCAGAAATCTTTTTTGGGAAAGGGGGGGGGGGTGCGGTTAACCATGCTTTATGCATGTTCGTGCATGCGTTTGTATGAGTGCGTGTATATTTTTTTTTTTCTTTCTTTCTTAGGCCATTGTGCTAAAGAAAGCACCGGCGCTACAGACCTCGCAGATGACTGGGAAAAAAAGAGTTATCCTGGCTCGACGTCAGCGTAATATTTCTTTTTCGCACAATAAAAGTCCGAAGAACAAAATTATGGTTCATTGAAGTGTCAATACAACAAAGGCTATCTTACGTGACTGAAATGGTGCAGGAGTGTTATATACAGGCCTCATCAATAAGAAGCCGCCGGACGGTGCGAACGGTCGTGGGTGTTCAGTGGCGTCGCAGCCGAGGAAGCAACATCAAAACGGCGGCATATTCAGCTAATCCAGTTTGCCACAGGCCGTCCTGGCGCGGTATCTTTCGAACTATTTCGCTTCTCTGGTACTGTACTTTTTATCGGTCATTTTTGCTCGATGCACTGAAGCTTATTGGATTACCGAAACGGGATCAAGGCACGCCGAATCAGACGTACCAGATTCGGTCGGGAGTGTTGCGAGCGAAGACGGCATCGAAGGCATCTCTCTGCTACGGTCAGCAGATTGTGCTCACCGTCTCTTTCCGGCTGTAAGACACCACTTCCTACACACGGCCAAGCTTTCGCAGAGGCTTCCTTTGATATGCCGCTGGAGAGCTCACTGCTTACGTTGTAGCGTTTTAACGACAAATCGGCTTGGAAGGTTCGGTGTGCCTTTTAACCGATATTGTCTCGTCGACTTTAGGTTATATTTACCACTGAGAATGTTCTAGGATGAAAAAAAAAAATCCCTAGCCGCCGAGATTCTGTGCAATGCACACTGCATGTTTTTCAGCTACCCTTAATGCGCAACATTAAAACAGCATAGTAACGACGGATTTATGAAGAAGGAATGAAGTCACTAGAACGATGAAGGAGGCAAGGCAAAAATGCTAGAGTGAGTATGGGGATGACCTTGAAATGTTCGCTGTATACCGCTGTCAGTCTGAGGATAATCGGATTACAAAGCGAAAATGACGAAGATGGAATGACGACTACAACATTGAAACCCTGTTACACAGAGTTGGTTTAAGAGGCCCACGAATGTACTGTCATGAGCAATATGACAAGGAACACCAAGTGAGGGTTTGAGAAATGATTACCCGTGACGTGCGGATACGAATCAGACGGGTTGATTTGCGAATGTACCTTTCTGCTTGAACCTTTTTGCGCCTCTAAGCCTCTTATACTTTTGGGCTTGTTAACAACGTTTAGTCGTTATGGTTTCTTAAAGATAAATTCATTGTTCCCTTTTATATTGCTCACGACTGTACGTCACGCCGTGTGCATCGGAGCATTGAGAATATACGAAGGCGCTTCACTGTATGTAGACTCCAACGAGGGCACTCGTTGAGCCGTTTTTCATATTTCCATTTGACGAGAAAAACTTATGCCCATACAGACACGAGCTATAGGGAAAAAAAAGAGGTTCACTCAAGACCACTCTCTGACGGCTTCTAAGAGTTCTGCGCATCGTACGAAATGCGGTGCGTAATATGATAAACCCGTGTACTTTTCCGAGCGCTTATTATTAGGCTGTCCGGAGGAGGCAATGTGGAAGTGAGGGAGGCATCTCTCACGTCGACGCCGCTCGCGGCCAAATTTAATTTTGAGACTGCTGGTCCATCCTTATCCTTGTCCAGTCGTTGCAGCATAATTTGGGCGTCGCATGATGAGCCGGTCATTGCCAACGGGTGGGGTGTTGGAGGCAGGCGCACAAGCGATCATGGTAATGGGAGCGATAGCTTTTACCTGTTAAAGTGACAATGCCACCTTCCGTCAGACGGCCGTGGAAGAGCTTTCATAACTATTTGCGCGACGTTAATTGCAGCTGTGTTTTGTCGCACGCGTGTGGCTGGTATATTGCGTGAATGTTGGTTAACAACCTTGCTCTTCCGTGGAAGGAAATTGTCCCACGTGGTGCGCCTAAAGGTGAGAGGAGACACTTGCACAATAATTACCAAGATTGTTGCGCTTTTGCTTACACACCGAGCTTCCATTATATGACCACTTCCTGCAAGTGCCTGTAAACGCTGTGTGTGGAGCAAAATAGAAAAATAGAAAATGATGTTCGAGTCGCTCATTCAGTAACATGCTGTCAAATGCGAGAGCACTAACAATAAGAACAAGCCTGTACGCTGCGGCCCAAACAAACCGAAACCATTTCAATGTAAGTGACACGGTAGAAGTATGATAAAGGCCAGAAATTTCGGAAAACGCAGCTGGTGGAAAACAATAAGAAATATAGGGAAAAAGGAATGACGGAATCCACTTGACCTTGTACAGTCTGCCACGATACACACGTCGGAGGAGATATGAGTGCATCGTAGGAATATGAGTGCAGTCGACTTCGAATAGTTCAAAACCGATGTACTTTCGTAATACTTTTAGTCTTTTACGCAACTGCATCCTATAGGACATGCCTGATTTAACCGAACGCATTAAGAACCGTTTTGTTTAATTGTGGTGCCTAGCAAGAACTAATGCATCGTTAATAAGAAAAGAACAACGCCCGGACGTAGTCTCCGTCTGGCTTCACGAAATAACGCAGAGTAAAGCGCTAAAGCGATTACCAGAAAGGAAAAAAATAAATAAAC
Organism: Rhipicephalus sanguineus; assembly: GCF_013339695.2. Lineage (NCBI taxonomy): Eukaryota > Metazoa > Arthropoda > Arachnida > Ixodida > Ixodidae > Rhipicephalus > Rhipicephalus sanguineus. The sequence goes on along the minus strand of NC_051179.1, from coordinate 37,828,825 downwards.
AGCTCAACATCGACACGGCAAACATAATATTCCTCGAGAAAGACTCTGCTCACTCAGGAAGGGAGACATGCCAGTGACTTCGGGACCGGGAACTGTCCGCACCGGATGTGGCTGCAGGAAAGGAAATCACGAGGTCGACATGGCTAGAAATAAAGACAAAAAAGTGAAAGTAAGACGATGTCGACCACAGCCTTCAGTAAGTGACAGTGCGCGTCCTCGTGGACGTGTGCATTCTTTGATGCCAGGCTGACCAGAGGAAGTAACGAAAGAGATTAAACGCTAATAATCTATATGAGCACTGTACGCGGGCATACGTCGATGTGATGTTGACCGGCTTCATATGCCTGACTGTGGTAATTCCTTATGGTGACATAACAGGCATCGTGTTGGGTAATAGCGTTCAGTATATTAACGCGATAGCGTTAGAGAGCTTGTGTCGCAGAAATTCCGGTGTCGGCGTGCGGTTTCGGCGTCGCTACCAACGCTTGTGAGCGAAAAATCGTCAGTGAGCGAAAAATCGAGAAAGATGCAAATAAAATAAACAATTAAAATCTTCGGTACCATCGAGAATCCGAACCCGGGTCGTTTGCGTGGCAAGCAGATGTCCTACCACAAAGCCACGTTTTTCTTTTTTCTTTATTAACAAAGCCACGTTGTTACTTGCAGCTGCTTCGGAAAAAAAAAAAACACTACATAAATGCCATGTAGTGGAAAGAGTCTCCTTAGCGCATTTTGTTCGGCAGGTGTCACGACGAAAATGAGCCTATTCGGCGATTGTAGGCGCATTGGCGAGGCCATGAAACTACGTTTTTCGCACGACGCCATGCTTTGAAAAAGGCCCGGATAGTGCTGCCATCGCCGCTAAAAACACACACAAACTTTCAAAGAGCTCTAAGAATGGACAACTATGTCCATCTAGCGGAAAACATATCAAGCCAACGCCTGCTTTCAAGAGGAGGCGTTGATCAAGCAAACAGCAAACGCTAGATAATGTGCTGCCATCTGTGAGACATTGTGAGAAATATGTCTCGACTCTTCATGGCCTCCGAGGTGGCGGACGCGCGGCGTATATCTCGGAGGCCATGCGACTCTTGCACAGGGAAGTGCTTTAGATCGAAAACCTGTACCATTATTACAGATACATCGCGCGCGCGCGCGCGTGTGTGTGTCTGTGTGCGCGTGTGTGCAACAATACACATTAATGAGTATGCACTTAGTGGTTGAAGTGCACACTAGGGGCCGGATTTCGCTATCTCGTCCAACTCTTAAAGGCGAAGCTTAAGGGTCCCCCAATTTTTGGCGCTGTTTATTTCTGCAAGAGCGCAGAGTTAGAATAAAGAAAGAGCCAAGGCAAAGGATAACTTATTATTACACGGCTGCGTATTTGGCTGGAAGTAACATTGTTTGCGTGGCACGCCCAACAAACTCGTACAAGCTCAGGTATTTCGTTATGAATAATTGTGCAGTGCGGCCCGTAGAAGATTCCAAATAATAAGCTGCATGCTGGGTTGCTTGCACTTGCGTATGCAAATAATCTGTACAATGGGCATGACTGTTCTTGTGCAAGTAGTTCGGGAAGATGTTCAAGTGCAGTGCAGCATAGGAAAAGAAACAAAGGTGTTTTTTATTTCATTTGCCAGTGGTACCCGCTAAAAGTACTGCATAGGGCTCTGTTACGAACGAACGCACATATGAATCAAAGACGTATGTGTACTACGACAAACACTTGTATAAGCAATGTATTTTATATCTGCAATTATAAAACGCCTGTGAACGCAGTACGAGTGCCAGGAGTGTTAGTTTAGTCTTGCTCGAAGACATGAAAACAATATGAGCAGCATTTATCAAAAGGGAGATGGGAAACCATGGACATACTGCAGTATGGACGTGACAAAAAACCAGGCGCTGACTGAGACGTCGTTAGCCGGCGCCATGTTTGCCTTCTCTGGGGATCGTGCAATATTTTAAAGCTGTTTTCTTCAAGCTCGTTTCAAGGTATTTATGCATTTGTATGCAATTTCTCAAAAAAGAAAAAAAAGAACCTTTTCCCTACGTATTTTTATCATCATAGATTTAATAAACTGCCCGCATACCTTTATTTCCTTCCTTTCTGATACAAACTGCTCACGGTGCAAACAGTAGCACAGCTAAGCGTCCCTATTTTATTCATAACAAGCTGGTAGGCACTCAACGGACCAATGGAGCATTTTGTATGGGAAATGGGACTGTTTAGCTGCAAAAGAAGCAACCGCAAACTTTTCAGTGCGGTTTACGATTGAGAGGTTTTTGAAACTTGATGCCACTCGCGTCTCGGCTCGAAACGATTCCATTGCGCTGTAATATAAACGGCTTAAGCGCACGATCGCTGCTTATTTCGTGAACGGAGAGGAAGAGAAGTCGAACAAAAAGAAAGGACAAGCATATGCATTGCAGAGTTTCTGTACAACGCGTAGTGTAGTGCATGCGGTCTTTGAGAGAGAAGGAAAAATAACCCTTAAGGAAATAGTCGCCGTATGCATCAGAGAAACCGATCCTAATGACATTCCTTTGAGTCTAGGGTTCTTTCCCTCGCTTCTTTACCCGATTTGAGAAAAAAATTACCGTCGAGTTGAACAAGGAATGCGCTTAAAGGGACAAGATTAGAAACACTTCTCTTATGTGCCGATGGACACTTCGCAATAAGTGAGCAGACGAAAGGAATTCAGCGTTTTTATAAGCGTTCTTTACAGCCTTCCCGCTTCTTCTTTAGCGCTCGCAATGATCAGCTTCTTCGCATTCGCGAATGAAAAGGAAATATTTTTCTTTTTACTTTAATTTAGATATTGCGCAGCACATTGCGGCAGACATACTTGAAACAGATGAAGGCATAATTTCCTTTCTACGAGTGTATGGCTTGTCCTAATGGACCGCGAACGGGTGAGCTACGAACAAACGCTATTTCAGTCGCGTTCGTTGCAGGTTGAAAACGACATGAGCCTCCACTTTTTCACTAGTCACTACGTTTTCCTGTTACATTCAGGAGGATGTGGGCTATTCGCCACCGATAATTGAATTCGCTCGCGACTGCTGCAGCGTTGCGTGATATGACGCGACGCAATCTTCCATTTGGGATGCGAAGACTGGCCGTTGCTGTCGTTACGGTGTCAGAAACGAAGAACTTCAAAGACCGGGAACAGACGGCCATATTCCAATATAATAGCTGCTCCAAATAGTGCCATGTACGTGCAGTCTTCGGAATGTAAGCCCCTTAGCTAAGTCGGTGGCTTCGCCCACGTAGGCAGCGGTAGGCCAAAGGCTTTCCCGATGGCGTGAGCTCTCCCGACGGCCAAGAATTAATCTTGGAGGACTTCACTGGTTTTACGCGGACTCCAGTGCTCCTCACTGTTGATTGATTGTTGAGATTGACTGTGCCCCTTTGGTTGGGGCACAGCCAGAACATATGATCAAATAGACACGGAGTGCGTCCACAGCGCTTAAATTCCGCGGGAATATCCCCATCCATTTTCTTAAGCACAAAGGGTGTGAGATAGGATTTGGTTTGAATCAATCTTAATGTGAGTGTGTGAGCTCGAGTAAGGGGGGAGGGGGTCCATCGTGATTTACTCTTAGATTATGATCAACAATGTTTGCGAAATTTCTACGGATCTACATTTGAAACTCAGAAACGTCGTTTGAAAAGAAAGAAACATCTTATTTGAAGCTAAGACGCATCCACAGCGCCTACGAATGCTTAGAATGTTCTTTCCTACACTGAAAGCATTTCGATGTAGACCACGCAAGGGCGCGCCGAATGCGAGGGCGTAATTTACTTCAGACATTCCTTTTTCTACTGTTGTATCGGGTGCGCACCTCGCGAAAAACAAATCCGACGCTCGAATGGCGTTCGCAAATGCACCGCGCGCGAGCCCTTTCTCCCTCCAGATGGCGTGTTCGCAATTTTTTCACTAGTAACAAATGCAAAATGGTCGACGAGGTAGAACCACGCTCCATTGGCTTTCTCTGCATCCTTGAGATTGTAAACCGGAGAAGTCGCGCAGGAGGTGCGACGGAATTTCTTAAAAAGTGGCACTGAAAGCACTCATAAGAGATCCGGCGGCTCGTTATGTTTTGCGTATCACATTCGTCCTCGTTATTTTACAGATTTAATGGAAACACCATATTGCTGAATCAGGAGAAACGTTTAGTCGAGCACAAGTATTTTTATACCTAAAAACCCGAAATTCAGAATTAAATTCTGAATTAAATTCAAGAAAGGCACAAAAAAATATAAGTCGAAGATGTTCTGAGAACACGCGCATACACCACAAAATAATGAATGCGCGCAAGTAATGGAAGGTTCAGGATAAGTATAACCTTATTTAACGTACCATACAGAAGAAAAGTAAGAGAAGAAACTGGTTTTACACAACTTGAAGAAGCTCTTCTCCCACACCTCGCACAGTCGTGTGCTTTTCATGGACTTACTGCATGAAACAAAATATTTATTGGTGAACAGCGCAAGGTGTATGTCATGCGGTTGAAGTGATAAACAAAACTGACACGGAATATGCGTTATATGATCCTTACACGAGTGGTTCTACGTTAGACAGTGCACAATAACGTGCACGCGAGCAGTTATTCAGAAAACACTGAGAAGAGGTATAACGCCGCTAACCGAGGTTACAGCGATATTCAATTTTCTGAAGATATGTCTTGCTTGTAGACTTAACGCTGTCCCGTATTTTATAAACTTCAAAAGAGCCTTTTTCAAAGAATTCAATCAATCAGAACGAAGACAGATTCTGTAGAAATGCAATGTTGTCACAAGGGCCACTAGGTGTTGAAGGTGCGTGAGCTGCTTCTTAAAGCAACGTTACCACTCGAGACAAAGGCCCTAAGTCAAATTCATCAATCTGGATGACAAACGGCGACCGCCTCCTTGATGATGACAGTAGTTTCAACATGGCTGCGGAACATCAGCGGTCAGGCGTAAGAAGTCTGGCTAAGCTTCATTTAATGATGCACCTGCACAGCACGTAGTTTCCTCATGAGATGGTAACTGCTTTTTAAACATGCCTCAACATCCGATGAGTCTCAGTCGGCTGAATGCTACGAACTGTCTAATGATCACTCCTGCGTACACAAGATAGCAAAAGAAAGCATGCATATATCAGGTATCCTTGAAAACAAGAAACAAAAAGATAGAAGCCGATGGTTAACATGTCAAAGGTAATGATATAGTGTATGGCAAAAATACAAAATGACAGTATGTAATGTAAAACCTAGCAGGCGTATATACGCTAACGTATTTGCCGGGTAAAAAATAAGTACGTTACGAAATCAAAACAGGGGAACGCAGATGTGATCTAAGCAGGGCCTCTGATTGACAGAGGGCTATAATAATAATAACTGCTGGGGTTTAACGTCCCAAAACCACCATATGATTATGAGGGACGCCGTAGTGGAGGGCTCCGGAAATTCCGACCACTTGAGGTTCTGTAACGTGACTATTAATCTAAGTACACGGGCGTCAAGCACTTACGCCTCCATCGAAAACGCGGCCGCCGCGGCCGGGGGTATTCAATCCCGCAACCTTCGGGTCTGACTAACGGCTAGGCTATTGATTTTTAGAGCAGGAGATGCTAAATGGCTTACACATACTTAAGGTCTCCGCAGACAGATGGTTGCTGTGATTCGTATTTAATATTGTTTCCTCGGCGGCCATGCTCTTTGGGGACTATGGTATAGTAACAATGGTCCAACAGCGGAATATACGCTAAACCTGCCAATGGAACTCGGACGGGAAATATTATAATTAAGACGCCACTTCGGAGATTTCGTTCTCATGTCATTTCCTATGATGTCTCACTGAACGGGTTGCGGACGAGCTTAACAGCGATTGGAGAAAAGAAGGGATGCGCAGTTTGTGGAGGCATTCGTTCGGGGAGGCGGAATGTATGGCTATACAACTAGTCGTTTGGTGTGTGTGCTTGGATTCGTGTATATGGTGTGTGTGTGTGTGCGTGTGTGGTTCCCACAAGCGTAAGCGCAAGCCAGATGTTCATGACAAGACGAAAATATAAACATTTCGACACAGATCTCTCTGGCCGTGTTAAACAATTATAGAAGAATTAAGCAGTTTTAGCATCAAAATATGAGCAGTTTATATGCATATTGATTGATTGATTGATTGATTGATTGATTGATTGATTGATGATGATTGATTGATTGATTGATTGATTGATTGATTGATTGATTGATTTCTAGTTTCTGATCTGTATGGTTACGAGGCAAGCCGTCGTAACAGTGAGTTGGAGAGGAACCAGTCCGCAGTAATGTTTATTGGGTTCTTTAGTTTGCATCGTCTTCCCTTGCCTGTGTGTTTTCGCTTTAAAGTCTGCCATATGAAGGTTTATTATAAGTTTAATTACTTGAATACCCCGCAGAGTAAGGTTTCTTATTTTTTTATCCTAACGACTATGTGGAAAGGGGTAGCCGTCACCAAGCAATGGTGACAACAACTCGTTCATTTATTTTCTATTTCAATAAAAAAAAGGTATAAAAATACCTAATTCGTCATTCTTGGAAGTTATTTTTTGTGGTGTTGGCAAACATCTTTGCACCCATATATTTCCACTGATCTCTTGTTTCTCTGATTCACTCTAGTGGTACTGAACACGATGCATTGCATCCGTTGTATGCATAGCAAATTATGCTTCATAAGTAACTGTCACAGAAGCTCCTGCGTATAATGACTGAGTAGAGCGAGTCGCGATTGGGAAAAGCACAAATGTTGTCCTGCCGGATAGGAGTTCTTACATTCGGAATACACCTCATTCCCTTCGATACGTAGTATAGTCACACTTTTTTTCATCCCTTTCTCCTTCTTGACTCTCTATGTTACTATTTTTTTATTTCGCCTTGTTAGCTAGGCACAAAGCAGCATGTCGCCAGTTCAATCAAGCATTTTCAACAGCAGCTGCTCCCCGCCGGGTCCCTTTCGCGATTTCTTCGCTTCAGTTTGTACTAACGAAGCCGAATTTAGCTTTTCAGTCTATAACCTCGAAAGAACCACGTGAACGAAGAGCAGACTCGTTACCGCTGCCCTTAACGCCAAATGGCTGGTCGATAAAGTCAGGAAAATCAAAACAGGAATAGAAAAGAGAAAGAAATGACAAAGCGCATGTGCAATAAGCCAGCTTCTTGTTTCCACTTGTTCTGACAAAGCCAGTCTCTTTCGTTTTATTCAAAAGGAGCTACGTTTCTTGACTGAGCAAATTAGGCGAGCAAGCGGCTCGTCGCTGATTGAACTAAACTGATCGCCCGAATTTTCGGTTCGGTTGGTCTTCTTCATTTGAAGCTACCTCTTGCTTTGTTTGTCTCAAATGTCGTGTTTCGAATTTATATAGTTTAATATCTAAATGATTTCGAGGAAAAATGTGAACTTACAGGGATGTCTTAGAATATTTATCGTTATGAACTGCTCGCGAAAACGTTAATCATACTGGAAGTAAGACGAGCAGACAGATGAATAAATTCCAGCATTAGACGTTAGGGTTTAGGCAACACGGCTTCGAGTTGAATTCGCTTTGGACTCAGCGGCTTCACTAAAGCAAAGAGTACGACCTAATTAAAGCAGCTTCTCGAGGCACTGTATTGCACCCCCCTCTCCCTTCCCCACTCCGAACAAAATTTTTGACTACGTCACTCGTACGATTTAAATTGTTGAGTACGCTGCCGGTGCGCGCTAGCAAAGGAATACCAAAACCGTAAGAAGCGTGATAGATCAATCTGAGTAGCTGATACCACCATTTCAAAGAAAAGTGTAAACTGTTACGTTGTGCCTGTATTTCATGAAATGTAAATTTTCTGCGGCATACAGTGCAATATGATCTACGCACATATTGACGGGAGCCTTGACTACAAATACCCGCCACGGTGGTCTAGTGGTTAAGGCGCTCGGCTGCTGACCCGCAGGTCGCGCGATCGAATTCCGGCCGCGGCTGCCGCATTTTCGATGGAGGCGAAAATGCTAGAGGCCCATGTACTTAGATTTAGGTGCACGTTGAAGAACCCCAGGTGGTCAAAATTTCCGGAGCCCTCCATTACGGCGTCTCTCATAATCATATCGTGGTTTCGGGACGTTAAACCCCAACAATTATTATTATTGACTACAAATGGACCGCATTTTCTGGCTATATTCAAAGGGCGCTGCAGGGCCTGTTTAACGAAAACATAATCTCTGCGCCTCACTTTAAGCTAGAACTCAGAAATTTATCTCATTACGCTGGTGAGGCAATACAGATATAAGGATCACTTGTGTGCTAAACATTTCGTTGTTATAAGTGCAACCGCAAATATCACATGGTTTCCTATGCATTTGCTTAGGACAACTAGAACGCGAAAGTAATCGTTTTCTTGTCAGTCGATTGCACTGGGCCCGCTAGAAAGCTATCCGCACCCAACGTGAATTTGCAGTGCCGCCGTGATCGGCCCACCTTTGACCAATCGACGATGTCGTGTGACTGACGACATCATGCGACGGCGCGGGATGTTAGGTCATAACGACGTCAGGCTGACGTCAGGATGCCGTCCTAAATTCAGGCGATCTGTGACGCCATTCTGACGTCATTTGGTGACATCATCACGTGATCATGATTTTTTGCATCACTAGTGTTGACGCCGCCGATGACGACGTACGGTCACTTTTCGCGTTTCATGAGGCAACTAAGGCTTTCGGCTTGATAAATAAAAGTGAACACTACAAAGTTTATTTTAAGAGCTAGCACTTGAAATATAGGTTAATAAGACAAATAAGAATAGAATAACTAAACTTTCGCCTCCAGTGAAAATTTAAAACCTCGATGCTGAAAAATGTTCTAGGAAGGTGTAGGCTACATTTGGTCGTTTCGTGCGTGGAGGAGTGTGGCGGTAAATGGCAGAGGTCGCTGTTTTGAGAAATATTCCCAAGAGCGAAGACCGAAGTTAAAAAACAACACTGGCGTGTCTTAGCTGACGGGAGAGATTTGCCAAATTTTTTTCTTTTGTTTTTCTGAGATTAAAATGTTGCTGTACGATAGTTCAGGGCAGTTTTATGTAGCCAACAACTAAGCACGAAAAAAACGATGTTCTGCTCTTTTAAAAGCTGGTGTCATTTACTGGTGGTGCACGAGGCCAGAGAGGTAACTGTGCATTCAGTATTCAGAGAAGACTTCGGGTCGATCCATCTTACTTTAGGCTATAGTGCTGTTGCCTTCACATACCAGACTTCTCCATACTCGATCTAGACAGTTAGATGCAGCGTACCGGAAACTCCGGGTGACTCGGCACTGAGCATAGTTTTTGCGTGCACGGCGCTCTGTCTTTCTTGGCCTTGCATATCGAGCGTATTTTCTAAACGGTGTGCGTATCGTTCCCACCACTCGCGCCTATGTAGCTAAAAAAGCACATATGAATCGAATTCCCAGTCCATAAGCCGTTGAGTGCGGGAGCTCACTCTACGATTGTGTTCTACAACATGCGGACGGCACTGTACACAACTGCACTTTGGTTTAGTCAGAGCTGTCGCAACGGTGGCAGCTTTCGACATGCCACATATAGTTACTACGTCAACGTGCAGACTGGAACATAAATCTACGTCCGCTCCTACTAAGTGTATTGACATCCGAAAGCCTACCAAATCATACACGATGATGTACTTCTGCACGAGGTCATGGACGCAGTCCCTGCATGCGATATCCTGTCTCTACGTTACAGAGCTCACGTATTTGAGCAATCTTAGGAGCCACGTAATTAAATCACAGTGATTGCTTGGGCATCCCACTCTGTCTGATAGACGGTAGAATCGTGGACACCGAGGCAAGATTTGCCCTGCATAACGATACTGCATGTGTACGCTTCTTATTCGGCACTCATATAAATCCAGTGTTCGCTTGTGTAACTAGGAGCTTTGCATGCGATCCCCATGAGAAGTTTCTAATATCGGGGCTCCACCAGACAGTCACAGCTTGCACATCTATGTCCCAGACCCGATAGGAAGATTCCTATGCCACGGGCACACAAACGCAGCAGCAGAGACAAGTTTCGTAGGCAGGATCATCTTTGAAGTGAAATCTGCGAGGCATAAATAACGGGGAGGCAGGTCTGATGACAGAACGAAAAAAAACATTGCTCAGATTGGCGCGATAAGCTAACAACTGTGCAATAAAAAGAATGCGTGCGTGCCTTCATGGCGCAGTCACATTCTATTACGCATTCTATTATCACATGCATTTAACAACGTGTTCTTTTTAACGACGAAGCTTTAGTATATGCCTTCAATGCTTCCCGTGTACCTTTATTTAGTTACAGGAACCACAAGTGCTCCAATTTTTTAGAATATGCATTATTGTGCGGCACTTGTATGTCCTTTACCAGATATAGTAGCTGGTATGTCTCTATACAAGCTGTTTTCTTGTTTTATAAAGCGATCAACATAGATGTGCATTAGGCAGCCAACCCGATTAGAAAGGAGCAGTAACGAGTCAGAAACAGGTTGCTAGAAATATTAAATGGGCGATTGCACACGAGATACGAATTATCTCCGCACGTTTTAATTTCCTGCCTGAGTGTAAGCGGCAGTACGGATACCCAGAACGCTTCTTTGACTCTCGATGGGATGAGGAGCAGATAGTTCTCGACTCTGAGGGCCTTACACTTGACAGGCATATCCTGCTGGCTTAAACAGTGACTCAAGGGAGGCTGGACGCGAAAAAACGAGATACAGAAGACGTCTGACTGCGGAAGCAGTGATAAGCGGAAACGGATGTTGGGAAACATGGCAGGTATGGTTAATACCCGATAGGAGTACAGTTGCGGAAGGAAGTGTCAAAGAGGGGAAGTGAGTGAAACATAGTTTTTGTTGCGGCGCAGTAGCCGCCACGAAGAAGACGGACACGCAAGGAACATTCGAAGAAAGAAAAGAAGAAAAAAAACAAGCTATCGAAAAGCCTGCATTGACAGCAAGGAAACATCTAGAACGACAAGAAGACGGGATTTCCTTCCGAGTAGTGTGTCAAAGCGAACGCCCACGATTCCCTGACGCGTCTACCAACCTCATTTCCTTTACCCAGGTTACTCGGGATGTTCCGACAGGTTAGGAGCCTTGACGTTTTTCGAGATGCCGTGCGCAGGGTGTAAGGGCTGAAGTGTGAGCGACTTAGTGTGCGAAGTCACCTACGCTTCACATGTGCACCCTTGCCTATGTTTCCGTTCTCTCTACGAATTGAGAAAGGCACTGGCTAACGAAACCGCTCGTTTTTATAGTGTCAGCGGAAAAAAGTACTACCGGTGTCCAACACAGCGGTAACGAAAATCGATGTAGGGACCAGAAAAAAATATCTCAGTAAAAACAAGGGAGTAGCTAGAAAATTGAGGCAGTTCTTTTCATTCATATAGAAAGCTAGTTGGTGATTTAGCATCGGCATATTTGCACAGCGAATAATGAACTAGGACAGATAAGAGGACTGTGTTGTGTCCTCTTATCTGTCCCCGCTCATTTTGCGCTGTGCAAATATGTCTTGATTCATAATTCCTGCGACATCTGCATGGATACCTTTGAACCGCATGCTGCAGTGTACTGCGTTAAAATCCTACTATACTTAAAAGCTGGGGGAAATCGGCAGTGCAAAAATCTGAAACCTTTGATTACACTAGGTCCACTGGAAGTAATTATAGTTCCCGCTGTTGGATACTTTCAGATAGCGCTGAATAGATAGCGCGATGTAAAATGTCAACGAATCGGAAAAACTGCTTGGTGTCTTAACATTTCACCCACAAATATTCAACAAAGACAAACTATACTACCATTCTCCCCTTGCTGAAAGAAGTCACTCAGTGATTCAGTATTCATGAGAACTAACAGACAAGTTCTCATTAGTTAGTTAGTGTCTGTTAGTTCTCATTAATACTCGATCAAATTGTAGCACTAATCTGGACTCCCGCGCATGCGGGCCTTGCCGGAAACGAGGCGGCTCATGCCAGTGCCCGAGGATTTACCGTCCGGGCACAAGCATCCGACATGTCGCAACTCGCTACGGAGGAGGCACCGTTTACTGCGCGGGATCGGCTCATTTCATTCCACGACATCTGCACACACTACCGATTAGAACGTTTAACCTTTCCGCCACTCATTCGCAAATCCCCGCGCAAGTGCGAAATTCTGTGGCGACAGCTACAGACTCGCAACTTTCCTTCCCCTTACCTCCTACACCGCATTTATCCCTCCAGTTACCCTTCTACCTCTTGTAAATTCTGCACCGCTTCTACAGCAGACTTAAACCCCATCATGTGGCGCTGCCCTAAAAACCCTCTTCCTCCTTTCCTGGCACGCCTAATTTCTAGTGAGGACAGTGGGAGGCTGCCTTGCGCAGCTCGAGGCCCGACATTCAGGAGGCCATCCTGGAGTGGGCTGAGAGGGTAGAGGAGGCCTACTTGAAGTAGGTCCTCCCCCACCCTCTGTCCCATTGCCCCCTTCCCGTTATCCAGGGAAAAATAAAGTTGTGCATTCATTCATACTCTGTCTAACAAAGAAAAACGAGCCCTTAAAAGTAATCTTCTTTCCTTCATTGATTCAGGACACACAAGATGAAATGTCTCACACCCCAATGAAAGCAGGAAAATAAAATGCTTGTGAAACACGTGTTTTGCCAACAAAGTTTAAACGGCTGTTAGTACTTTCGGGAGAGAGAGAACAATTTTATTAAAAATAAACGAACCCCAGTCCGGGTCCACAAATAAAAAAAGGCAAGACTTAGCCATCAGACAGGCCTAAAAGTTTCAAATGTCCGAGCAGTGCTTTCATCATGTCTGGGGAGGAGTCCGCCAGCCACTCCTCCAGGGCCGCAGGTCTGAGATTGACATGAATGAAGTGTACTTAAAAAACACCTAAAATGACGCATATTGTTCGGGATAAACATAAACTCCACTACTTTAAGGACAAAACACATAAGTCTTGATGTGCGTAAGTTTAAATTTAATTTAATGGAAAGGAAAACTGCAACACCACGTTTATAGTTGAATGGAATGGAAGTGAAGAAACCAGGTGTATTGAGTTTCTTTACGTTAAAAAAGGGCAGCACGTTTGGAAACAGGCCAGCACGAAGCTAATAATGTTTGATGTAGCTTACAGTTTGAAAGCCACGCTCCGGAAAAAAACTTAGGAAGTGAAATGGGGGTGGGGGTGGAGTACCTCATACGTTAACAAAAAGCCTTGCGCACTCAATTTTAGAAACCACTACTGCAATCACACCTCCATATTGAAATGAGGAGGGTTGAAAAATAATAGGAAGAAAGTGCGTTTGGAAAACATGCACAGGGCTGAACGATTGTCGAGATATGAGTTTTAATCTGTCGAGTAGAGGTGATGACAAACAGGAGGGCGAGAAACAAAACAAAACAAAACAAAAAAGACATTCTGTCTCACGCTCTCGTAGCACGAATCGAATTTACTTGCCAGCTGAGTCAATAATAGAGTACGGGCATCGATGATGAGCACGCCATGGAAGCTAGGTCACGCAGGCGACCTCATTCTCTAGCTTAATCCTTTTACAAGACTTGCTCAGACATTCATTCGTTACTTCCCTGTGAAGATGTCTTTGTTGGTTTTTTTTCTGTACGTCAGGTGGTATGGGCGTGGCTCCGAGGTCCATATTTCGGTGGCTTCATCAAATAGACGACGCAGCAGATCCGTGCGAAACAAAGAAACGACACGAGGTTCGCGTGTGTCCCAATTTTGTCACCCCTTACGTAGGGTGTGTCCCTGGGCACTTTCTCAGCGGCGATTGCTCGCCTGTCCCTCGGCTTGCCACCGAAAGACAATTGTAAAGATTTTTTCTTGCATTTTAGAACACTTTCCTCGAGCCATATATAGGAAAATTGCCAAAATGGGCGTCAATAACAGCGATTTCTGGGACACTGGAAAAATCGATACCAGATTACGCCCAGAACTTCCTCCCATCTTTGGTGTCATTGAGAACGCCCAGCTGTCAGGATCTTTCTCGTTCTCTCTACGCTCTAAGTAAAAGAAAAAGGAATCCTGTGACTATTGAGAGTCCTGACTTGCGACATATGTTACTCTCTTTTAAAAGACACGCTGGTCTTCTTTTGGAGCGACATGCATTCCACGACTCTCCGAAGAGAGTCTAGGGACGTCGCGCGCCTCTTTAAAGAGAGTTATATAGGCTACGTGGCAAGTCAGGAATCACACACAAAAATGAATTCAGGAGCCCTTCCTCTATCGGGGACATGGTGGCAAGCAAAGCTTGGCGTGTTCCTGCCTGACCTACTACTTTTCTCTTTCTTTCTTTCTTTCTTTCTTTCTTTCTTTCTTTTTCTTTCCTTTCTTCTTTCTTTCTTTCTTTCTTTCTTTCTTTCTTCTTTCTTTTCTTTCTTTCTTTCTTTCTTTCTTTCTTTCTTTCTTGTCTTTCTTTCTTTCTTTCTTTCTTTCTTTCTTTCTTTCTTTCTTTCTTTCTTCCGCATTGCACAATGCTCCCTCGTAACGCAACCGTCCTCGGAACTTCGGAACTTTGTTTTTGGGCTGAATCGGCACCAAGAAGTAATGCGATTTCATTTTAAACTCGCTTAATCTCGCCTCGCACGCACGTCTATTACGCAAGTCCATCTCCCGACACGACATTCCACGCTTGGAGAAGTCACTACACGGTTCCCGGTTTTCACAGAAGTGCTGTTCTCCATTAGCACTGTTGCCGGAAGCGTCGAACCTTCCCTGTGATAGCAGCACTTCGCTTGCAAGAACGTCAAAGTTGTTGATGCCATATTTTAAAGTTGTCCGTGTGAACACACGCACGTACGCTGTATTTTATTTCTTTCCTTAGCCCAGGTGAATGCGAAGCCGATGATGGTGCTCGCAGATTTCGAAGCGATCGCTCAGAACGCATTTTACCTGTTTCACACGTAGAAGTGTCATACCATTTCCACGTTCTCCAACTTAATGGCTATTTCGCCGAAGCTGCATTGCATTTCGAGCACTAAACGGGACTGACGTCGCGTAATAAATGTCGTTTTGGCGCCAAGAACGCATTTGTTGCAGTCACGCTTAGAATCGGCAGGTCCCTAACGACTCCTTTTGTTGAAAAATGTCCAGCGCCATTGCTTTGACGACACGGTCGTTGTGCTATACGTAAACAAGTCATTCAGCGACCATTCCGCTTGCACCCCATTCACGCGCCCTGACAAACAGGTTACGGTCTCACGCTTTCGGTTCGTTTTGCTGGGCCTTGCATTGTTCGCGGATGGCAACATGCATTCCTAACACGCGATGCCTCGACGGCCCGCCCTGATGACGGAGAAAACGTCGCTGGTGAACGGACGTGCCCTGGGACTCGTTTCGCTGTACCATTACGCTGTTCCTTCGCACGGAGGTGCTCCGCCTTTCAACGCCACTCGAAAACACCGTATCACAGTATCACCATATCTCAGCGGAGGACAAGAAAAGGGACATATACTCGAAGTGACATTTACTTGCAAGAAAAGAAAATAACCCATATATACTATACGCGTATAGTGGGTTCAAATCACGGCCTTCGATACATGGCGGTGGTCACCAACACAATTGTTTCATCATTACTGGAAAGCTTTAGAAAACGAGCAGAGAAAGTACGGGGCGTCAAAGAGCCCTGTATGTGCTTGCTTTGGGTAACGCCGGAGAGATGAGATTTAAAACAGGGTCACTTCATTCACTATCGGCGTCTTCCGACTGAAGCAGCAGGGTGCCCAGGAAAACAGTCTACTAGTAGTAATATTTAAAACCTGGTACACGCCACGCTTGTTGATAACGCCATGCGCATGAAGTGGTGGGATCGCCCTACGCAATATTGCAGCGAGGCTGTAAGCCGATGCTCACGATAGTTACAGATATCTCGAAGTCTTCGAATAACGAGGTCTGATTGGCTGCGGTAATTTAGAAAAAGTAAGGCTGCTTCGCACTAGGGGTCGCCAAACCCGAAGGAAGTGCGGCGGAGCTGGACAGCCTTCTTTGTTTCCCCTTCGGTTTTATTTCATTGCTCCTCTATTTCTTTCTTTTTCTCTTTTCCAGTTTTTTCAGTCTTTTTTCTTTATTTATTTCTATTTCTATTTTCCTTCCCATTGTTTCCTTTTCTGTCTCTTTCTATTGCTCGGTTGCTTCCTCTTTTTTATCCTATTTTTATACGTGGTTTTGCCTTCGTTACGCCAAGCGACGACAGCATACGACAGCCCGGGCCCCTAAAGTGCTCCGCACTTGATATCATAGTCAAGGCGCCCGAAGAACAAGAGGAACAAGTCCTCTCCTTGGCGCGAGCGAGCGCTCAATATGCTAGAGATGGATATATGCTATTCCTGGTTTTGCCAGCGTTACGCCAAGCTACACGAGAAGACGACAGCATACGACAGCCCGGGCCCCTAAAGTGGTCTGCTCTAGAGCTGTGCACGGGCCGTATTTCCGAGCCCGAGCCCAGCCCGGGACCGCTGATTTTGTCGAAGGCCCGCCCGAGCCCGACGGCAAAGGGCTGCAAGCCCGCCCGGCCCGGCCCGACGTACGAAAACACGATCCTGGGCACGGCACTTCATTCTGAAGGTTCGCTGCGAAAACAAAAAATCGTTTTCCGGTAATTTGGCATTTTATTAAGCATATCAAATATGATCAAACGACACACGACGAACAGTCTCTATTACACAGACTATTACACAGTCTCTATTATATGCACGTGCATATAAAAAATTCTGCGAGGCAACGGTAAACGTTTAACGTACCAACATGCAACAAATATTTTATTTGCATTGCATACCTGCGACAGCGTGGAACTTTTGCTATGCAAGTAGACGGTCTCATGCCAGCAACAATGGAGTTCCCTCGCCAAAGCCGTCACGTGTATGGCGTATGCCCATGCAAGCGTCAGCTTGCACGAAGGCGATCGGTCACTCGTCGCTGTCGCGTGAATTTTCACTCATATGGGATTTGGCCCTAAATCTAACGCGAACAGTCGCGTGTCGCCGTCACTAGCTCAGGTGGTGTTACTTCTCTGTCGGAGCGCAACAGAGGCAGTGCTTTACCTGCTCCCCTTTTGTTTAAAATAGTGAATGGAAAGGAAAAAGCGGTAAAGGGCGGTCGCGGAAAAGGCGCTGTATGCGTGCTGGAAAAATAATTCCCGCTAAATCTCTATACTGCTGGCTTGATTCGGGCTTTGCGCCGGGCCCGAGCCCGGCCCGATAAAACTCCAAGTAGCCCGAGCCTGGCCCGGGCCCGAGGTGAGAATACGTCGGCCCGCCCGAGCCCGGCCCGCGGGCCGGGTCGGGCTCGGGCTTTCGGGCTACCCGGAGCCCTGCACCACCTCTAGTCTGCAGTATAAAAAAATCATCGTCCTCTCTGCTGTTTTCATAACTTTGGAACGATCGGCGACGGCCGATCGGTGCCATGGCTCCCTGCTCTTTCCGGTGTTTCTGT